>NC_086454.1:75745372-75964315 GCF_028390025.1 Pseudophryne corroboree | reverse complement strand
CATTGTGGTGTCGATATCATGAATTACATCCTGAATACATGAATGGTGGCTTGTGAAATATAATTTGAAGATATCACTTGGACACACATAACTGGAACGTCATCCATCAACACTGACTTTATATATACAACTAGGTGATTCATCGCGCCCTACGGGCGCTCTTCACACCGTCATTTGGGGCTACGCCCCGTTAACCCCTGCACACCTTTGGACATACGCAGGCCGGTAGATAACAGAATCAGAAACACAGGGCAGTATAGAGGGCATACAGAAATGGTGTCCGGTTGAGAAAAGATAGAGGCATAGGGGGGGAGGAGAAAGGGAATGTACAGAAACGCTGTGCGATGGGGAAAGGATAGGGAGAGGCAGGGTGGTAGGGAGAGGATAAAGAGAGGGAAGGTGTTAGATAGAAAATACCGTTGCAAGAGGCTACGACCCGTTAACCCCTGCACGGGCCTCAGCTGTGCTATAATTGTTATTATATGGAGTTTTACCTGCAAAAAAGTTTATGCTATTGGGTAAATATTGCAAGGGGGAAGGGCATGCAATTGTCAAGGGGGCGTAGCCCTTTGTGAGGGCGTAAAGAGTGGCCGCAGGGCACAATGAATAACATAGGGGGTCATTCCGAGTTGTTCGCTCGCAAGCGGATTTTAGCAGATTTGCTCATGCTAAGCCGCCGCCTACTGGGAGTGAATCTTAGCATCTTAAAATTGCGAACGATGTATTCGCAATATTGCGATTACACACCTCGTAGCAGTTTCTGAGTAGCTCCAGACTTACTCGGCATCTGCGATCATTTCACTGCTTGTCGTTCCTGGTTTGACGTCACAAACACACCCAGCGTTCGCCCAGACACTCCTCCGTTTCTCCGGCCACTCCTGCGTTTTTTCCGGAAACGGTAGCGTTTTTTCCCACACGCCCTTAAAACGGCCTGTTTCCGCCCAGTATCACCCATTTCCTGTCAATCACATTACGATCGCCAGAACGATGAAAAAGCCGTGAGTAAAAATCCTAACTGCATAGCAAATTTACTTGGCGCAGTCGCAGTGCGGACATTGCGCATGCGCATTAAGCGGAAAATCGCTGCGATGCGAAGATTTTTACCGAGCGAACAACTCGGAATGACCCCCATAGTGTAGTATATACTGCTAGTGTATGCAGCGCAGCTTATACACACAGTGGCCACAGGTATCAGAGCCGCGTATACACACAATGGAAACAGGTAGCTGAGCTGCTTATACACACAATGGCCACAGGTAACGGAGCCACGTATCCACACAGTGGCCAGAGGTAGCAGGGCAGCTTATACACACAATACCCACAGGTAGCAGAGCCGCTTATACACACAGTGCCCACAGGTAGCAGCGCAGCTTATACACACAGTGGACACAGGTATCAGAGCCACATATCCACACAGTGGCCAGAGGTAGCAGGGCAGCTTATACACACAGTGCCCACAGATAGCAGAGCCGCTTATACACACAGTGCTCACAGGTAGCAGAGCTGCTTATACACACAGTGCCCACAGGTAGCAGAGCCGCTGATACACACAGTGGCCATAGGTAGCAGAGACGTTGATACACACAGTGCCCACAGGTAGCAGAGACGTTGATACACAACGTGCCCACAGGTAGCTAAGCAGTTTATACACACAATGACCACAGGTAGCAGTGTTGCTTATACACGCAATGGACCCCGGTAGCAGTGCCACTTCTACACACAATTCCCATAGGTAACAGAGGCACTTATACACACAGTGGCCACAGGTAGCTGAGCCGCTTATACACACAATGGCCACAGGTAGCAGCACCACTTATACACACAATGGCCACTTTTAGCAGCACCGCTTATACACACAATGGCCACTGGTAGCAGTGTCACTAATACACACAATGGCCACAGGTAGCAGCACCACTTATACACACAATGGCCACAGGTAGCAGTGGCGCTTATACACACAATGGCCACAGGTAGCAGTGTCACTTATACACACAATGGCCACTGGTACCAGAGCCGCGTATACACACAGTGGCCACAGGGAGCTGTGCCACTTATACACAATGGCCACAGGTAGCAGTGTCGCTTAGATACATAATGGCCACAGTATTACTGTTTTTTATTAATCCAATGTCCATTGGTAGCAACTATACTCACAGAAGTTCAGTGTGTGTGTGTGGGGGGTTTGGAAAGGGGGTGGGTTCAGTGAGGTGGAGGTGCCTATCCATGCCGCTGATCACCCCAATTCAGGGAATCACTTGTAGCGGCTGCGGATGGTGTCCGAGGTGCTACGTGTGGTGGAGGGGTGGGTGCGGGAGGGGGTCCAGAGGTGTTGCGGGTGGTGGAGGGGTGGGTGCAGTGGCACGGATGGCGGAAAGGGTGCAGAGGTGCTGTGGGTGGGGGAGGCGTAGGTGTGGAGGGGGCGTGTATGGGGGAGGGGGTCTAGAGGTTCTGCGGGTGGGAGAGGTGCGGGTGCGGAAGGGTAGTGTAGATGCTGTTGGTGGGGGAGGGGTGGGTGCGGGGGGCTGTGGATGAAGGAGGGGGTCTGGAGGTGGTGTGCATGGGGGAGGGGCGATGTAGTGGGGGGGTGTTTGGGGAGGTGGGGTTGCAGGGGGGTTGAGGTTGGGTGATAGGTTCTAGAAGTGCTGCGGGTGGAGGGGTGGCTGCAGGGGAGCCGTGGATGGGGTCCGGAGGTGCTGCGTGTGGGGGAGGGGTGGTAGGTCCACGAATGGGGGAAGGTGTCTATAGATGATGTGGGTGGGGGTGGGGGCCGGGGGTGCTGTGGTTGGGGGAGTGGTGGCTGCGGGGGTGTGGTGGGGGTCCGGATGCGCTGTGGGTAGGGAAGGAGGGCGGGGGGGCTGCGGGTGTGGGTGCTAAGGGTGGGGGAGGAAGCGGTAGTGCCGCGGGTGGGAGGGGGATGTGGTGGATGCTGTGGATGGGAGGGGGGGCATGTGCAGCAGTTGGGGGGTAGATGCTATTGGTGCGGCGGGTGGAGTGGAGGATGCGGGGGTGTAGCGAGGGGGAGAGGTGGGTATGGGGGTGCGGGGTGCAGCGGGTGGGGGAGGGGTGGTGGGTGCTGCGGGTGTGGGTGCTACGGGTGGGGGAGGGGCATGTTCCGCGGGTGGGGGCGGATGTGGTGGATGCTGTGTGTGCCGTGGGGGGGGATGTGCGGGGGGGGGAGAGGTGGGTATGGGGGGGGGGGTTGGAGGAGGGTGCGGGGGTGTAGCGGGGGGTGAGGTGCGGGGGTACTGCGGGTGGGGGAGGGGCGGGGGTGTTTGCGGGTTCTGGGTGATACGGGTGGGGGCGGGAGTGCCGTGGGTGGGGGAGGGGTATGTGCGGGGGACGGATGTGGTGAGTGCCGTGGGTGGAGGAGGGGCGGGGGGTGCTGCGGGTGAGGGCGCGAGTGCCGTGGGTGTGGGAGGGGTGGGGTTGCTGTAGGTGCTATGGGTGGGGCAAGGGGTGCGAGGCGGATGTTGCGTGTGGGGGGCGGATGTGGTGGATACTATGGGTGCCGCGGGTGGGGGAGGGGCTGGGCGAGTTTTATGGTCAGGGGTGTAGCGGGGGTGCTGCGGGTGGGGGTGCTATGGGTGGGGGAGGGAGTGCAGCGGGCGGGGGAGGGGCGTGTGCCGCAAGTGGGGGGCAGATGTGGATGCTGTGGGTGCCGCGGGGGGGGGGGGGCTGAGAGGTGGGTATGGGGTGTGGGAAGGTGCAGGGGTGTAGGGGGGGAGAGGTGGGTACGGGGGTGGGGGAGGGGCGGGGGTGCCATGGGTGGGGAGGAGGGGGGCGGCGCGGTTTGTGGGTGCTACGGGTGGGGGAGGAGGCGGGAATGGTGTGGGTGGGGGAGGGGCGTGTACCGTGGGTGCGGGACAGATGTGGTGGGTGCTGTGTGTTCCGCGGGTGGGGGAGGGGCAGGGGGTGCTGCGGATGGGGGAGGGTGCTGGAGTGCGGCGGGTGGTGCTGCAGGTGTGGGTGCTACGGGTGGGTAAGGGGGCGGGAGTGCCGTGGGTGGTGGAGGGGCGTGTGCTGCGGGTGGGGGAGGGGCGGGAATGCCGTGGGTGGGGAAGGGGCATCTGCTGCTTGTGGGGGAGGGAGTGCAGCGGGTGAGGGAGGGGTGGGGGGTGCTGCAGATGTGGGTGCTATGCGTGGGGGAGGGGGTGGGAGTGTCGTGGGTGGGGGAGGGGCATCTGCTGCTGGTGGGGGAGGGGTGGGAATGCCGCGGGTGGGGGAGGGGCAGGATTGCCGCGGGTAGGGGAGGGGGCGGTAGGGCCGCGGGTGGGGGAGGGGCGAGAGTGCCGCGGGTGGGGGAGGGGTGGGGGTTGCTGCAGATGTGGCTGCTATGGGTGGGGGAGGGGGTGGTAGTGCCGCGGGTGGGGGAGGGGCGGGAGGTGCTGCAAATGTGGCTGCCATGGGTGGGGGAGGGGCGGGAGTTCCGCGGGTGGGGGAGGGGCGGGAGTGCCGCGGGTGGGGGGTGCCGCGGGTGGAAGGGTGTGGGGTGTGTGCCGCGGGTGGGTGGTTGATGATGTGAAGGCTGTGGGTGCCGCGAGTGGGAGGGGGGCGGGGGCGGCAGTCAGTGGTCGTCCACGGCATTCTCCTCCGGACTGTGCGGCAGGTGAGCAGACATCGGCTGCAGTGTCACCAGGGTGCAGGGAGGGGGGAGAGAGGGGAGTGGGCGGAGTTGGGGAGGGGACTGGGCGGGGATGGGCGGACCGAGGGAGGGGACTGTTCCTGGCCTGCATCCAGCCACCCAGATCTGTACCTGTGACTCCGCCCAGCGTTAGCAAAGGAGGGGGGGCCTGTGCGGAATTTGTTCCAATGGCTGGCGAGGGGGGGCGGAGCCGCGACGGAGGCTTAATGTGGTGCAGTTGTGTCTGCACAATCGCGGCCAGAATACAGTGTGAGGTGTTGGTCACATATAGGTTAGGGATAGCGGAGGGGAGGAGAGGGGGTGCCGGAGCGGAGTTTGTACCAAAGGCTGGTGAGGGGGGAGGGGGGGCGGGCTGCATGGGGGTGTACTGGAGTTTGTAGTTACCAATGGCTGGTGAGGGGGGCGGGCTGCATAGGAGTGGGCACCAATGGCTGGCGAGGGGGTGCGGGCTGCATAGGAGTGGGCACCAATGGCTGGGGAGGGGGTGTGGGCTGCATGGGTGTGGAGTGGAGTTTGTAGTTACCAATGGCTGGCGAGGGGGGGTGGCCTGCATAGGAGTGGGCACCAATGGCTGGCGAGGGGGGGCGGAGCCGCGACGGAGGCTTAATGTGGTGCAGTTGTGTCTGCACAATCGCGGCCAGAATACAGTGTGAGGTATTGTTCACATATAGGTTAGGGATCTCCTATGGCTATCTCCTAATCTCCTATATATTAGCCCAGATCCAGATTAGGCCAGTCCGCTCAACTATGACTCTGCCCAGTTATGTGACTCCGCCCAGTTATGTGACTCCGCCCAGCGTTAGCAAATGAAGCACAAAGTCCCAGATCTGGGCTAATATATATACAATGATTATTATTAATGTTTATTTATATAGTACTACCATACTCCACAGTGCTGTACTGCCAAGACCAACCTCAAAGGTTGTTGTTTTATATCAATATTGTCAAAGTTTGAATTTATAAGTCATTTCTGACACAATACATACAATAAAACTATTAGCTTTAATGAGGTTTCCAAAATATTTAAAGTTGCACCTGAAAACATTATGGGCCCAATTCAGACCTGATTGGCTGCTGTGCGTTTTCGCACAGCAGCCTATCAGTTCTGAGCTACGCTTTCGCTGGCACCACAGTGCATCGGCGCATGCCAGACAGCCGACGGCTGTCTCAGCCCTGCGATCGCCTGACTGATAGGCAGAGGCGGTCGCTGGGCTGGAGGGGGCGGGCCAGCGGCATTTGTCCGCCGTTTAGGGGGTGCGGTCCAGGCAAAACAGGCATGCCCGAACCATTTGGGTGGAGGCAGGGCCGGTTCCGGGGCTTCTTGCGCCCCGGGCGGCATTAAGGGTGTAGCTTCATACAGGGGGCGTGGTCAGTTACGCCCCCTGTACTGTAGTAGGATGTGCGGTGCGCGATGACGTCATCGCGCAGCGCACAGCAAAGGTCCTCTCCACGAAGGAAAACTAGACGCTAAGCGTCTAGTTCCCTTCGTGGAGAGGACCTTTGCTGTGCGGTGCGCGATGACGTCAATGCGCACCGCACATCATTGCAGTTAAGGTCCTCTCCAGGAAGGGAAACTAGACGCGTAGAGTCTAGTTTCCCTTCACAGCGGGCAGCCCACGAAGGGAAACTAGACGCGTAGAGTCTAGTTTCCCTTCACAGGACAGCGGGACAGCGGGGGGCACCACAGCAGCAGCGGATCTTGCCATGGTGCGGCGCCCTCCGGAAGGCGGCGCCCCGGGCAAAAGTCCTGCTTGCCCGTGGCAAGATCCGCTACTGGGTGGAGGGCCGCGGCAGCTGCGTGACGTCACAGGTAGCCTCTGCGACCCTCACAGCGATGAGTAGCTCCTGCCAGCATACAGGAGCTGCGCTGGCAGGGAGCTGCTCCTAAAGTACAAAAGCATCGCCGCTGTGCGATGCTTTTGTACTTGTGCAGGGGGGGGTCGGGCCTGACATGCGGGGCGGACTAGCCCTGTGCTGGGCGTCCCCCCGCATGTCTGTGTGACTGATCGTAGATGTGCTAAATTTAGCACATCTACGATCAGGTCTGAATTAGGCTCTAAGTCAACATCATTTCTCTAACGTCCTAAGTGGATGCTGGGGACTCCGAAAGGACCATGGGGAATAGCGGCTCCGCAGGAGACTGGGCACAAAAGTAAAAGCTTTAGGACTACCTGGTGTGCACTGGCTCCTCCCCCTATGACCCTCCTCCAAGCCTCAGTTAGATTTTTGTGCCCGAACGAGAAGGGTGCACACTAGGTGGCTCTCCTGAGCTGCTTAGTGAAAAGTTTAAGTATAGGTTTTTTATTTTCAGTGAATCCTGCTGGCAACAGGTTCACTGCACCGAGGGACTAAGGGGAGAAGAAGCGAACTCACCTGTGTGCAGAGTGGATTGGGCTTCTTAGGATACTGGACATTAGCTCCAGAGGGACGATCACAGGCCCAGCCATGGATGGGTCCCAGAGCCGCGCCGCCGGCCCCCTTACAGAGCCAGAAGACTGAAGAGGTCCGGAAAATCGGCGGCAGAAGACGTCCTGTCTTCAATAAGGTAGCGCACAGCACCGCAGCTGTGCGCCATTGCTCTCAGCACACTTCACACTCCGGTCACTGAGGGTGCAGGGCGCTGGGGGGGGGGGCGCCCTGAGACGCAATAAAAACACCTTAGATGGCAAAAAATACATCACATATAGCTCCTGGGCTATATGGATGCATTTAACCCCTGCCAATTTTTCCTTAAAAAAGTGGGAGAAAGGCCGTCGAGAAGGGGGCGGAGCCTATCTCCTCAGCACACTGGCGCCATTTTCCCTCACAGCTCCGTTGGAGGGAAGCTTCCTGACTCTCCCCTGCAGTCCTGCACTACAGAAACAGGGTAAAACAAGAGAGGGGGGGCACTAATTTGGCAGATAAATCTATACAGCAGCTATATAAGGGAAAAACACTTATATAAGGTTATCCCTTTATATATATAGCGCTCTGGTGTGTGCTGGCAAACTCTCCCTCTGTCTCCCCAAAGGGCTAGTGGGGTCCTGTCCTCTATCAGAGCATTCCCTGTGTGTGTGCTGTGTGTCGGTACGTTGTGTCGACATGTATGAGGAAGAAAATGGTATGGAGGCGGAGCAATTGCCTGTAATAGTGATGTCAACCCCTACGGAGTCGACACCTGACTGGATGGTCTTATGGAAGGAATTACGTGATAGTGTCAGCACTTTACAAAAGACTGTTGACGACATGAGACAGCCGGCAAATCAGTTATTACCTGTACAGGCGTCTCAAACACCGTCACGGGCTCTAAAGCGCCCGTTACCTCAGATGGTCGACACAGACCCAGACACGGACACTGACTCCAGTGTCGACGGTGAGGAAACAAACGTATTTTCCAGTAGGGCCACACGTTACATGATCACGGCAATGAAGGAGGTTTTGAACATTTCTGATACTACAAGCACCACAAAAAAGGGTATTATGTGGGGTGTGAAAAAACTACCTGTAGTTTTTCCTGAATCAGATGAATTAAATGAGGTGTGTGATGAAGCGTGGGTTTCCCCCGATAAAAAACTGCTAATTTCTAAAAAATTATTGGCATTATACCCTTTCCCGCCAGAGGTTAGGGCGCGTTGGGAAACACCCCCTAGGGTAGATAAGGCGCTCACACGCTTATCAAAACAAGTGGCGTTACCGTCTCCTGATACGGCCGCCCTCAAGGAACCAGCTGATAGGAAGCTGGAAAATATCCTAAAAAGTATATACACACATACTGGTATTATACTGCGACCAGCAATCGCCTCAGCCTGGATGTGCAGTGCTGGGGTGGCTTGGTCGGATTCCCTGACTGAAAATATTGATACTCTGGACAGGGACAATATATTATTGACTATAGAGCATTTAAAGGATGCATTTCTATATATGCGAGATGCACAGAGGGATATTTGCACTCTGGCATCAAGAGTAAGTGCGCTGTCCATTTCTGCCAGAAGAGGGTTATGGACGCGACAGTGGTCAGGTGATGCGGATTCCAAACAGCATATGGAAGTATTGCCGTATAAAGGGGAGGAGTTATTTGGGGTCGGTCTATCGGACCTGGTGGCCACGGCAACGGCTGGGAAATCCACCTTTTTACCCCAGGTCACCTCTCTGCAGAAAAAGACACCGTCTTTTCAGGCTCAGTCCTTTCGTCCCCATAAGGGCAAGCGGGCAAAAGGCCACTCATATCTGCCCCGGGGCAGAGGAAGGGGAAAAAGACTGCAGCAGGCAGCCTCTTCCCAGGAACAGAAGCCCTCCCCCGCTTCTGCCAAGTCCTCAGCATGACGCTGGGGCCTTACAAGCGGACTCAGGCACGGTGGGGGCCCGTCTCAAGAATTTCAGCGTGCAGTGGGCTCACTCGCAAGTGGACCCCTGGATCCTGCAGGTAGTATCTCAGGGGTACAAATTGGAATTCGAGACGTCTCCCCCTCGCCGGTTCCTGAAGTCTGCTTTACCAACGTCCCCCTCCGACAGGGAGGCGGTATTGGAAGCCATTCACAAGCTGTATTCCCAGCAGGTGATACTCAAGGTACCCCTCCTACAACAGGGAAAGGGGTATTATTCCACGCTGTTTGTGGTACCGAAGCCGGACGGCTCGGTGAGACCTATTTTAAATCTGAAATCCTTGAACACTTACATACAAAGGTTCAAATTCAAGATGGAGTCACTCAGAGCAGTGATAGCGAACCTGGAAGAAGGGGACTATATGGTGTCTCTGGACATCAAGGATGCTTACCTCCATGTCCCAATTTGCCCTTCTCACCAAGGGTACCTCAGGTTTGTGGTACAGAACTGTCACTATCAGTTTCAGACGCTGCCGTTTGGATTGTCCACGGCACCCCGGGTCTTTACCAAGGTAATGGCCGAAATGATGATTCTTCTTCGAAGAAAAGGTGTCTTGATTATCCCTTACTTGGACGATCTCCTGATAAGGGCAAGGTCCAGAGAACAGTTAGAGGTCGGAGTAGCACTATCTCAAGTAGTACTACGACAGCACGGGTGGATTCTAAATATTCCAAAATCGCAGCTGATTCCGACGACACGTCTGCTGTTCCTAGGGATGATTCTGGACACAGTCCAGAAAAAGGTGTTTCTCCCGGAGGGGAAAGCCAGGGAGTTATCCGACCTAGTCAGGAACCTCCTAAAACCAGGCCAAGTGTCAGTGCATCAATGCACAAGGGTCCTGGGAAAAATGGTGGCTTCTTACGAAGCGATTCCATTCGTCAGATTCCACGCAAGAACTTTTCAGTGGGATCTGCTGGACAAATGGTCCGGATCGCATCTTCAAATGCATCAGCGGATAACCCTGTCTCCAAGGACAAGGGTGTCTCTCCTGTGGTGGTTGCAGAGTGCTCATCTTCTAGAGGGCCGCAGATTCGGCATTCAGGACTGGGTCCTGGTGACCACGGATGCCAGCCTGAGAGGCTGGGGAGCAGTCACACAGGGAAGAAATTTCCAGGGCTTGTGGTCAAGCATGG
This sequence comes from Pseudophryne corroboree, assembly GCF_028390025.1. NCBI lineage: Eukaryota > Metazoa > Chordata > Amphibia > Anura > Myobatrachidae > Pseudophryne > Pseudophryne corroboree. Next base: position 75,954,178 of record NC_086454.1, on the reverse strand, counting down.
AAACGTCACTTCACATAAATATCCTGGAACTAAGGGCCATTTACAATGCCCTAAGTCAGGCAAGGCCTCTGCTTCAGGGTCAGCCGGTGTTGATCCAGTCGGACAACATCACGGCAGTCGCCCACGTAAACAGACAGGGCGGCACAAGAAGCAGGAGGGCAATGACGGAAGTTGCAAGGATTCTTCGCTGGGCGGAAAATCATGTGATAGCACTGTCAGCAGTGTTCATTCCGGGAGTGGACAACTGGGAAGCAGACTTCCTCAGCAGACACGACCTCCACCCGGGGGAGTGGGGACTTCACCCAGAAGTCTTCCACATGATTGTGAACCGTTGGGAAAAACCAAAGGTGGACATGATGGCGTCCCGCCTCAACAAAAACTGGACAGATATTGCGCCAGGTCAAGGGACCCTCAGGCAATAGCTGTGGACGCTCTGGTAACACCGTGGGTGTACCAGTCAGTGTATGTGTTCCCCCCTCTGCCTCTCATACCCAAGGTACTGAGAATCATAAGAAGGAGAGGAGTAAGGACTATACTCGTAGCTCCGGATTGGCCAAGAAGGACTTGGTACCCGGAACTTCAAGAGATGCTCACGGAGGACCCATGGCCTCTACCTCTAAGAAAGGACCTGCTCCAGCAGGGACCCTGTCTGTTCCAAGACTTACCGCGGCTGCGTTTGACGGCATGGCGGTTGAACGCCGGATCCTGAAGGAAAAAGGCATTCCGGATGAAGTCATCCCTACCCTGATCAAAGCCAGGAAGGATGTAACTGTGCAACATTATCACCGTATTTGGCGTAAATATGTTGCGTGGTGTGAGGCCAGGAAGGCCCCTACAGAGGAATTTCAACTGGGTCATTTCCTGCATTTCCTGCAAACAGGACTGTCTATGGGCCTCAAATTAGGGTCCATTAAGGTTCAAATTTCGGCCCTGTCGATATTCTTCCAGAAAGAACTAGCTTCAGTTCCTGAAGTTCAGACGTTTGTCAAGGGGGTACTGCATATACAGCCTCCTTTTGTGCCTCCAGTGGCACCTTGGGATCTCAATGTAGTTTTGGGGTTCCTAAAATCACATTGGTTTGAACCACTCACCACTGTAGACTTAAAATATCTCACAAGGAAAGTGGTAATGCTGTTAGCCCTGGCTTCAGCCAGGCGTGTCTCAGAATTGGCGGCTTTATCCTATAAAAGCCCTTACCTAATTTTTCATACGGACAGGGCAGAATTGAGGACTCGTCCTCAATTTCTCCCTAAGGTGGTTTCAGCGTTTCACTTAAACCAGCCTATTGTGGTACCTGCGGCTACTAGGGACTTGGAGGATTCCAAGTTGCTGGACGTAGTCAGGGCCCTGAAAATATATGTTTCCAGGACGGCTGGAGTCAGAAAATCTGACTCGCTGTTTATCCTGTATGCACCCAACAAGCTGGGTGCTCCTGCTTCTAAGCAGACTATTGCTCGTTGGATTTGTAGTACAATTCAGCTTGCACATTCTGTGGCAGGCCTGCCACAGCCAAAATCTGTAAAAGCCCATTCTACAAGGAAGGTGGGCTCATCTTGGGCGGCTGCCCGAGGGGTCTCGGCTTTACAACTTTGCCGAGCAGCTACTTGGTCAGGGGCAAACACGTTTGCTAAATTCTACAAATTTGATACCCTGGCTGAGGAGGACCTGGAGTTCTCTCATTCGGTGCTGCAGAGTCATCCGCACTCTCCCGCCCGTTTGGGAGCTTTGGTATAATCCCCATGGTCCTTTCGGAGTCCCCAGCATCCACTTAGGACGTTAGAGAAAATAAGAATTTACTTACCGATAATTCTATTTCTCATAGTCCGTAGTGGATGCTGGGCGCCCATCCCAAGTGCGGATTGTCTGCAATACTTGTACATAGTTATTGTTACAAAAATCGGGTTATTATTGTTGTGAGCCATCTTTCAGAGGCTCCTCTGTTATCATGCTGTTAACTGGGTTCAGATCACAAGTTGTACGGTGTGATTGGTGTGGCTGGTATGAGTCTTACCCGGGATTCAAAATCCTTCCTTATTGTGTACGCTCGTCCGGGCACAGTATCCTATCTGAGGCTTGGAGGAGGGTCATAGGGGGAGGAGCCAGTGCACACCAGGTAGTCCTAAAGCTTTTACTTTTGTGCCCAGTCTCCTGCGGAGCCGCTATTCCCCATGGTCCTTTCGGAGTCCCCAGCATCCACTACGGACTATGAGAAATAGAATTATCGGTAAGTAAATTCTTATTTTTAAATATGACAAACATAAGTTTCAAGGATTTTGTAAAACAGGTTAAATATGTTTATTACTAAAAGAAAGTTCAATGTAACCATAAAGAAAATGATTGTTTATTTGCAGAATTGTGTGAACATTCCGTTACATAGAAGCAGAACTAATGTGATGTCTTGCTTTCAGCGAAGATGTTCAGCAGCTGTGAAACGCACAGGAATAAATAAGATATTGAATGCATATTTTAAATAATGATGTTGAAACCTTTATAAACTAAAAACTGATTGGATTTCCTCCCATAAAGAAACCTGGAACAGCACTTACATGTTCCGAAATGTGTTGTTCTGTAGACAACCTTAAAATGACAAGTGAATAATTGCAATTTGGAGAAAAAAGAAAGAGAAAAGTATTCTAGCTCACTGCGAGGCTTATTCTAAGTCAGACACAAATGTTCGATGTTTTTCAACTGAGAATGCGTCTAAGGGCCTGATTCAGAAATGGACGGAAGCTAAATGCTGCATGCAAGCAGCATTGAATTTCCATCTGATCTCTAGAAGGGGCATGCAGGAGATGTCTCAGTAGAAGAGATGCCTCCTGCATGTAGCTGCGATCCCAGCACTGTGACATCGTAAGCTGTGATCCAATGTTGTGGCCATTGGTGTTACCCGCAGATGGCCAGCTGTTAGGCGCCGTGGTCCGCGATGTCCTCGTGGCCCGGCGCCTAGCCGCCGGGTCCCTAGCAACGCTGGGACGCCGTGCGCGCTGAGCCGCCGGCTCCCTAGCAACGCTGGGACGCCGGGCGCGCTGAGCCGCCTGGACCCTAGCAATGGGGACGCCACGGGCGGACCGCGCTCCCCGTTGCAGGGTCAATCAAGTTAACCACATACACTTGTCTTCTGGTCGTGCAGCAAGGCAGCTGCACGGCATTTATGCTAATCAGGCTCTGAACATCTGATTGGAGGACTCCCTGCTAAATACCTTCTCAGTGCTTCACACAGACGCCGGTAATAGCTTCCTGCATGCTGCTTAGGTTTGCTGAACGTCTGTTCCAGTCCTGCTGTGTCCGGTCATTCCTGTCCTCAGAGTTCCTGAATCTTGGAGTTGTCATCTCATCCCAAGGAGTCTTCTGGTCCTCAATTGCCCGCAATAGTCGCCAGAGGATCTCGTGTGGTTTTCGTGAGTTGCGGCTCTGCCGTGTGCTGCGGCCTAGCCCGCTTCATTTTGTATTCTGTTTCGGAGCATTTGCGGAGGTTTCCGCTTCCACAAGTCCTCTCCGGAACTCGGCGGTGCCGGGTAGGAGAGTGGACAAGTGGGTATTTTGGTTGTCCTTTTCCCTGGCGGTTTTCCGCACATATTCTAGTTTTAGGTTAGTCTGTAGCCCCTGGCTTTGTTGTTTAGTTAGAGGGCCCTTTGTTATCACCCTGTCTCGGATTTCTCTTTGTCTCCCATTAAGACCTGAGGGGGCATCGGAGTTGGGCAGACGTAATCCGCCCTTCAAACGCGGCTGCCATGGGCTCAAGCAACCATAGTCTCGCAAGAGATTTCTGACAGCACGGGCGAGACAACGGAGTTAGGGCGCCAGGGGCTATTCCCGTTCCCTTTCCCAGCATTACGTTCCAGTGCTCAGGTCCTTGCTATAAGATCTCCCCAGACCAGAGTGCTGGAATCATAACATTATTACCGGCCATACCAAAACTTAAAATTAAACGGGGTTTAATTTTTTCTCATTCTGTTTTTGTGAGAGTTTATCGGCCTCATGAATCTGACAGGTTTAGGGCCAAATCCCGGTCCGCTCTTAGTCAACCAGATTCAAGAACTTACTCAGATGGTTCAGGATCTTTCTCTTCGGGTGAGATCGCAGGAAGATCTTTTGCGAGCCTCCCCGAAGGTAGTCCCTGAACCAAAGATGCATTTGCCCGACCGTTTTTCCGGTGACAGAAAAGATTTTTTTAATTTTAAAGAAGCCTGTAAGCTTTATTTTCGTTTAAGACCTACATCCTCTGGTACCGAATCTCAGCGGGTTGGGATTATTATTTCTTTACTCCAGGGGGATCCTCAGACCTGGGCATTTGGTTTAAAAGCTGAGGATCCTGCGTTGTTATCTGTAGACGCCTTTTTTAAGTCATTAGGGCTCTTGTATGATGACCCAGATAGAGAGGCGTCCGCTGAGAGTCATCTGCGCGCTCTCAAACAAGGTAGAAATCCAGCAGAGGTTTATTGTACCGAGTTTCGCCGTTGGTCGAACGACTGTGGCTGGAATGATCCGGCCCTGCGCAGTCAGTTTCGCCTCGGTTTATCTGAATTTATTAAAGACAGTCTCCTCCAGTACCCCGCTCCTGAAACTCTCGATAAACTCATGGAGCTTGCTATAAAGATTGATCGTCGTCTCCGAGAGCGGAGGGCTGAAAGAGGAACAACTGTAAGGTCTAGTCCTTGTGTTTATACCTTCCCAGAGGACGTCGAGGAGCCCATGCAGATAGGTCTCTCCCGGCTGTCTCCTGAGGAAAGAACCAGAAGACAAAAATCCGGTCTTTGTTTGTACTGTGGGGATAAGGGACATTTTGCTCGTAACTGCCCGAACAAGTCGGGAAACGCTCTGACCAGGTGAATGGTGAGGGGGTTCACTTAGGTCTGCAGCTTATCTCCTCAAACAACTCTCTATTAGTCCCTGTTAAGGTTTCCTTTGGCAGCCTCAGTTCTTTGGTGTCGGCTTTTGTCGACAGTGGAGCTGCAGGAAACTTTATGGATTTAACTTGGGCTAAGGCCTTAGGCATTCCACATTTACCATTAGATAGATGTATCACCATGCACGGCTTAGATGGGGGTCCGCTTTTCAATGGGGTAATTACTCACCGTACACCTCCAGTAATACTTACAGTAGGAGCCTTACATTCTGAAGATATTGAATTCTACCTTACACATTGCCCGGCAGTTCCTGTTGTTTTGGGTCACCCTTGGCTTGCCTTTCATAATCCCACAATTGATTGGCGGTCCGGGGAGATTTCCCAATGGGGTACTTTTTGTGTTAAAGAATGTATTTCGTATCCAGTCAGAGTTGCAGCAGTCGTCCCAGAGCTCATTCCTGTGGAATACCAGGAGTTTGCCGATGTCTTCTCCAAAGGCAATGCGGACATTCTGCCTCCCCATCGGCCCTATGATTGTGCAATTGAGCTAGTTCCAGGTGCCACTTTGCCTCTGGGGAGATTATATGCCTTGTCCGGGCCAGAAACCACGGCCATGAATAATTATATTCAGGAAAGCCTAAAGAAGGGATTTATTAGACCATCGAAATCTCTTTTAAGTGCTGTTTTTTTCTTTGTGGAGAAAAAAGATGGCTCGCTTAGACCATGCATTGATTTTAGGGCTCTGAATAAGATCTCCGTTAAAAACACCTATCCTTTGCCGTTAATTTCTGTGCTTTTTGATCGGTTACGTTCCGCCGTGATTTTTTCTAAAATTGACCTTAGGGGAGCTTACAACCTCAACCGAATTAAATCTGGGGATGAGTGGAAGACGGCATTCAGCACTCAGTCGGGTCACTATGAATACCTGGTGATGCCGTTCGGCCTGTCAAATGCTCCGGCAGTTTTTCAAGACCTCATTAACGATGTTCTCCGTGACTTCCTAGGGAAATTCGTGGTCGTTTATTTAGACGACATCTTGATTTATTCTGAATCGATGGAACAACATGTTACCCAGGTGCGTCTGGTTCTTCAAAAGTTACGTGAGAATCATTTATATGCCAAGCTGGAGAAGTATGATTTTCACATCACAGAAGTATCTTTTTTAGGGTACATAATTTCTCCCCAGGGATTTTCCATGGAACCGAAGAAGCTCCAGGCCATCCTTAATTGGGCGCAACCCACTAATTTAAAAGCAATTCAGCGCTTTTTAGGGTTTGCGAATTATTATAGGCGGTTCATTCATTCTTTTTCTGACCTGGTTGCTCCCATAGTAACTCTGACTAAAAAAGGAGCGGATCCTTCCAATTGGTCGCATGAAGCTGAGTTGTCTTTCCAGGCCTTGAAACAAGCCTTTGTCTTGGCTCCTGTCCTCAGACATCCTAATCCGGAATTGCCCTTTATTGTGGAGGTTGATGCCTCAGAGGTTGGAGTGGGGGCTGTCCTTTCTCAAGAAGATCCGGAGTCTCTGGAGTTACATCCTTGTGCCTTTATGTCCAGGAAATTCTCCTCCGCTGAATCCAACTATGACGTTGGTAATCGGGAGTTACTGGCAGTAAAATGGGCTTTCGAGGAATGGAGGCATTGGCTGGAGGGAGCTAGACATACTATTTCGGTTTTAACTGACCATAAGAACCTGCAATATATTGAATCAGCTAAACAGCTTAATGCTCGGCAGGCAGGTTGGGCATTATTTTTTACTCGTTTCAGGTTTATCATCACTTTCAGGCCTGGTTCCAAAAATACGAAAGCTGATGCACTGTCACGTAGCTTTCTTCCGGTTCACAATAGCAATCCTGTTGTTACCCCCATAGTTCCATCTTCGGTCATCCGGGCAGGCCTCACACAAGATTTATTTACCCAGTTAAACCAGCTTCAACACCAAGCTCCTAGACTTACTCCTGCTGGTCGTCTTTATGTCCCTGAATTTTTGAGAGCCACTGTTTTATCTGAGTTTCATGACAACGAAGTCTCAGGGCATCCGGGTATCACTAAGACCTTGGAGTTAGTCTCTCGCTCAGTGTGGTGGCCTAGTCTTTCTAAAGACGTTAAGGAATTCATCCATTCCTGTCAGGTTTGTGCACAGCATAAGGTTCCTCGTTCATTGCCTATCGGGCAACTCATGCCTTTAACTGTTCCTCTCAGGCCATGGTCTCATATCTCCATGGATTTCGTGGTTGACCTTCCCCTTTCAGCCGGATTCCGAGTCATTTGGGTGGTAGTGGACCGTTTTAGTAAAATGGCTCATTTTATTGCTCTTCCCCGATTGCCTTCTGCTTAAGGGTTGGCAGTTTTGTTCCTCCGCCATGTGTTCAGGCTTCATGGTTTGCCCACTGATATTGTTTCTGATCGGGGTCCACAATTCATCGCACAATTCTGGAAACGTTTTTGTGCCTCATTGAAGATGAAACTGTCTTTAACATCTGGTTATCACCCACAGTCTAACGGGCAAACCGAACGAGTCAACCAGTCATTAAAACAATATTTACGTTTGTATTCAGCCAAACTCCAGAATGATTGGTCCGAGTTTCTCCCTTTGGTTGAATTTGCTTATAATAACTCTTGTCATTCCTCCACCAAAGAGTCTCCATTCTTTTCAGTTTTTGGTTTTCACCCGAGAGCCAATTCTTTTTTTCATCATTCTCCAGTCTTCTCGCTGACCTTAACCTCCCATCTCAGAGCAATTTGGAGAAAAGTGCACCTTGCTCTCAGAAAAGCGGCCTTCCGAGAGAAGAAATTTTCTGACAGGCTCCGACGTCCTTGCACTTTTAAGGTGGGAGATAATGTGTGGTTGTCTACTCGCAACATCAAGCTTCGACAATCCTCGGCTAGACTGGGACCCAAATTTATTGGACCGTTTCTTATTATTAAGAAGGTCAACCCAGTTGCCTTTCGGCTACGTTTACCAAGATCTCTCAGAATTGGAATTACTTTTCACTGTTCCCTGTTGAAACAATATGTTTCTTCCAGTAGATTTCCTCGGAGGATCTCTCAGGGTAGATCTCCAGTGGATGTGCAGGGACAACAGTAGTTCTTGGTAGAGAAAGTTCTTGATTCTAGAATGTCCCGGGGTCGGCTTTATTTTTTGGTTCACTGGAAAGGCTATGGTCCGGAGGAAAGGTCTTGGGTCCTGGATAAGGATCTTCATGCCCCTAAACTCAAGAGAGCATTTTTTCTGGAATTTCCTCAGAAACATGGCTTTAGGGGTTCGTTGACCCCTCCTCAAGGGGGGGTACTGTTAGGCGCCATGGTCCGCGATGTCCTCGCGGCCCGGTGCCTAGCAACTAGGGACGCCGAGCGTGCTAGCCGCCGGGTCCCTAGCAACGCTGGGACGCCGTGCGCGCTGAGCCGCCGGCTCCCTAGCAACGCTGGGACACCGGGCGCGCTGAGCCGCCTAGACCCTAACAACGGGGATGCCACGGGCGGACCGCGCTCCCCTTTGCAGGGTCAATCAAGTTAACCACATACACTTGTCTTCTGGTCGTGCAGCAAGGCAGCTGCACGGCATTTATGCTAATCAGGCTCTGAACATCTGATTGGAGGACTCCCTGCTTAATACCTTCTCAGTGCTTCACACAGACGCCGGTAATAGCTTCCTGCATGCTGCTTAGGTTTGCTGAACGTCTGTTCCAGTCCTGCTGTGTCCGGTCATTCCTGTCCTCAGAGTTCCTGAATCTTGGAGTTGTCATCTCATCCCAAGGAGTCTTCTGGTCCTCAATTGCCCGCAATAGTCGCCAGAGGATCTCGTGTGGTTTTCGTGAGTTGCGGCTCTGCCGCGTGCTGCAGCCTAACCCGCTTCATTTTGTATTCTGTTTCGGAGCATTTGCGGAGGTTTCCGCTTCCACAAGTCCTCTCCGGAACTCGGCGGTGCCGGGTAGGAGAGTGGACAAGTGGGTATTTTGGTTGTCCTTTTCCCTGGCGGTTTTCCGCACATATTCTAGTTTTAGGTTAGTCTGTAGACCCTGGCTTTGTTGTTTAGTTAGAGGGCCCTTTGTTATCACCCTGTCTCGGATTTCTCTTTGTCTCCCATTAAGACCTGAGGGGGCATCGGAGTTGGGCAGACGTAATCCGCCCTTCAAACGCGGCTGCCTTGGCCTCAAGCAACCATAGTCTCGCAAGAGATTTCTGACAGCACGGGCGAGACAACGGAGTTAGGGCACCAGGGGCTATTCCCGTTCCCTTTCCCAGCATTACGTTCCAGTGCTCAGGTCCTTGCTATAAGATCTCCCCAGACCAGAGTGCTGGAATCATAACACCAGCTGAGTAAGCCTCAGTTTACACAGCTGGCCAATGGAAGAGGGGGCTGTGAGGCCAGGAAGTCTGTGTGGTGACACGCAGACCCTTGCATAGCAAACACAGGGGGTGTTTCTGGTTGCCCAGAAACCCCCATCCTCTTGGCAAGTGGCACAAATTATAATAACAATAGCAATGGTATATACAGATGTGTCCACGGTTATCGCGGCTAGTTTGCTGCGCCTAAGCACAACATGGTTTATTAACATAAACCCTTCATCTATTGTTCACAGCTGCAATACAATACAGAGAACAATACAGCAGGGGATTAAATCATTACAGCAGGGGATTAAATCTGATGGCCCAGTCTCAGTTAATCCTAATAAAGGTCAAGATAAACATGGACCCATCTGTAATGCGATTACTAGAGCTGCCACCACAACACGCAGTGTAAGGGACAGAGCAGAGCTGCTGCATATGCCCAGTGGTAGCACCTTCTTCTACCAAATTTGCTGTGTGTGTGTTTCTGAGTCCTCAATCAGTAGACTGGACCAGAGAGTAGCTACCAGGAAGAAGAGACAGGAGCCTAACCATGAGGTGGGAGAATGTTTGCATATAAACTGCAGCACTGGTTCTATTATGTTTATGTACATTTTTACTACAGCATATTTAACCTTTTCCTGATTACTTATCTTATTTATATTATTTAAATTAGGCTTATGCAGCCTATACTATAGACCATATATATATATATATATATATAGATAGATAGATAGATAGATAGATAGATAGATAGATAGATAGATTGTATCTCATGTTCAGCAGAGTGGGAGATTGTGGATTGCATTTGGAAACCTCCCCTGTAGAAATCTGCCTTGACTCTCCCCTACTAGAAAACAGGGGCGACTCATCATCTTTTCTGGGAATGCAGCCCTCCCTCCTCCCTCTCCCAACCTCCTTAATGTTGCTACCTGTACATCTGGCAGTGGCAGAGGGGAGCTGCATACAACAGTGCAGGGCCCGTTCTGTGCATGCTGAGTACGGACCTTGCGCAGCCACAGATTCCCGATAATCAGGAATCTGCTTGCCTGCGTCCCACTCTGAGGGATCTATTCATGAAGTAGTGAAAACTGTGGAGAAGTGAGCCAATGGAGAAGAACCAATCAGCATTGAAGTAACATTTATAATTTGCATACTATAAAATTATACAGAGCAGCTCATTGGTTGTGATGGGCAACTCCTCCACTGGCTCACTTCTCCACTCTTTTCACTGCTTCATGAATAGACTCCTGAATCAGGTGATAAGTCACTAAAAATGGGTGTGGTATAGAAAATCTACAGTAATTAGACAGTCATCAGGCTGACCCCATATGCATTAGTTCAACAGGGTCAAAAGGTCAACATGGAAAAGGTAGACCGTAAAAAAGATAGACATGTACAAAAGGTCAACAGGGTCAAACGTTCGACATGGAAATGGTCAACACACGCTTTTACATGTTTCTGGTGTAATTTTTTTATATTTTATGATGTGTGACCACAATTATTGCAAACATTTACACTTGCGGGCTTGCTTTACTTGCCACGCATTGGGCAAGGTGGCTGACTCCACTACCACTGTGCTTGCCACAGGTTACTGTTCCCAATCGCACCCCACGTGGATGGTAAATCAAGCAAAAGTTTAAAAATATGTGAAACCCCCAAAATCTTGTGTCGACCATATGTGTTCTGACCATTGGCATGTCGATATTTTGTACCTGTCGACCTTAAGCAATGTTTACCTTCTTTCTTTCAACCTTTTCACCCTGTTGACCTTTTGGCCATGTCGACCTATTTCATGTCAACCATATAGTTTCAACCTATTGACTGCTCATCTAGACAATATAGATGTATAATCTGTGTGCCACTAAAAAGTCGCACATTTTTTAAGTATAATGTATGTAAGTTTTTCGATTTTATTTATCGTTTTTGTTTTCGCTAAATTATACTTTTGGGATTTTTTTCAAACTTTTCCAACTTCTACCGAAAATGAATGGGAACCTTATGTATCCATGGATTATTGTGAAAATATACTGTAACTTTTCATACCTTTTTTCTCCAGCTTTTACTGGTGAGTTTAGCAATAGGGCATGATTATTATTGTAGTTCCACCTGTAAATTTACTTTTTTTTTTTTTTACAAAAAGAATATGCTAAAAATTAGGGATGTGCACTTGACATTTTTCGGGTTTTGTGTTTTGGTTTTGGGTTCGGTTCCGCGGCCGTGTTTTGGGTTCGACCGCGTTTTGGCAAAACCTCACCGAATTTTTTTTGTCGGATTCGGGTGTGTTTTGGATTCGGGTGTTTTTTTCAAAAAACCCTAAAAAACAGCTTAAATCATAGAATTTGGGGGTCATTTTGATCCCAAAGTATTATTAACCTCAAAAACCATAATTTCCACTCATTTTCAGTCTATTCTGAATACCTCACACCTCACAATATTATTTTTAGTCCTAAAATTTGCACCGAGGTCGCTGGATGACTAAGCTAAGCGACCCTAGTGGCCGACACAAACACCTGGCCCATCTAGGAGTGGCACTGCAGTGTCACGCAGGATGGCCCTTCCAAAAAACACTCCCCAAACAGCACATGACGCAAAGAAGAAAAAAAGAGGCGCAATGAGGTAGCTGTGTGAGTAAGATAAGCGACCCTAGTGGCCGACACAAACACCTGGCCCATCTAGGAGTGGCACTGCAGTGTCACGCAGGATGGCCCTTCCAAAAAACACTCCCCAAACAGCACATGACGCAAAGAAGAAAAAAAGAGGCGCAATGAGGTAGCTGTGTGAGTAAGATAAGCGACCCTAGTGGCCGACACAAACACCTGGCCTATCTAGGAGTGGCACTGCAGTGTCACGCAGGATGGCCCTTCCAAAAAACACTCCCCAAACAGCACATGACGCAAAGAAGAAAAAAAGAGGCGCAATGAGGTAGCTGTGTGAGTAAGATAAGCGACCCTAGTGGCCGACACAAACACCTGGCCCATCTAGGAGTGGCACTGCAGTGTCACGCAGGATGGCCCTTCCAAAAAACACTCCCCAAACAGCACATGACGCAAAGAAGAAAAAAAGAGGCGCAATGAGGTAGCTGTGTGAGTAAGATAAGCGACCCTAGTGGCCGACACAAACACCTGGCCCATCTAGGAGTGTCACTGCAGTGTCACGCAGGATGGCCCTTCCAAAAAACACTCCCCAAACAGCACATGACGCAAAGAAGAAAAAAAGAGGCGCAATGAGGTAGCTGTGTGAGTAAGATAAGCGACCCTAGTGGCCGACACAAACATTTTGCCCATCTAGGAGTGGCACTGCAGTGTCACGCAGGATGGCCCTTCCAAAAAACACTCCCCAAACAGCACATGACGCAAAGAAGAAAAAAAGAGGCGCAATGAGGTAGCTGTGTGAGTAAGATAAGCGACCCTAGTGGCCGACACAAACACCTGGCCCATCTAGGAGTGGCACTGCAGTGTCACGCAGGATGGCCCTTCCAAAAAACACTCCCCAAACAGCACATGACGCAAAGTAGAAAAAAAGAGGCGCAATGAGGTAGCTGTGTGAGTAAGATAAGCGACCCTAGTGGCCGACACAAACACCTGGCCCATCTAGGAGTGGCACTGCAGTGTCACGCAGGATGGCCCTTCCAAAAAACACTCCCCAAACAGCACATGACGCAAAGAAGAAAAAAAGAGGCGCAATGAGGTAGCTGTGTGAGTAAGATAAGCGACCCTAGTGGCCGACACAAACACCTGGCCCATCTAGGAGTGTCACTGCAGTGTCACGCAGGATGGCCCTTCCAAAAAACACTCCCCAAACAGCACACGACGCAAAGAAGAAAAAAAGAGGCGCAATGAGGTAGCTGTGTGAGTAAGCTAAGCGACCCTAGTGGCCGACACAAACACCTGGCCCATCTAGGAGTGGCACTGCAGTGTCACGCAGGATGGCCCTTCCAAAAAACACTCCCCAAACAGCACATGACGCAAAGAAGAAAAAAAGAGGCGCAATGAGGTAGCTGTGTGAGTAAGCTAAGCGACCCTAGTGGCCGACACAAACACCTGGCCCATCTAGGAGTGGCACTGCAGTGTCACGCAGGATGGCCCTTCCAAAAAACACTCCCCAAACAGCACATGATGCAAAGAAGAAAAAAAGAGGCGCAATGAGGTAGCTGTGTGAGTAAGATAAGCGACCCTAGTGGCCGACACAAACACCTGGCCCATCTAGGAGTGGCACTGCAGTGTCACGCAGGATGGCCCTTCCAAAAAACACTCCCCAAACAGCACATGACGCAAAGAAAAATGAAAGAAAAAAGAGGTGCAAGATGGAATTGTCCTTGGGCCCTCCCACCCACCCTTATGTTGTATAAACAGGACATGCACACTTTAACCAACCCATCATTTCAGTGACAGGGTCTGCCACACGACTGTGACTGAAATGACGGGTAGGTTTGGACCCCCACCGAAAAAGAAGCAATTAATCTCTCCTTGCACAAACTGGCTCTACAGAGGCAAGATGTCCACCTCATCATCATCCTCCGATATATCACCGTGTACATCCCGCTCCTCACAGATTATCAATTCGTCCCCACTGGAATCCACCATCTCAGCTCCCTATGTACTTTGTGGAGGCAATTGCTGCTGGTCAGTGTCTCCACGGAGGAATTGATTATAATTCATTTTAATGAACATCATCTTCTCCACATTTTCTGGAAGTAACCTCGTACGCAGATTGCTGACAAGGTGAGCGGCGGCACTATACACTCTTTCGGAGTACACACTTGTGGGAGGGCAACTTAGGTAGAATAAAGCCAGTTTGTGCAAGGGCCTCCAAATTGCCTCTTTTTCCTGCCAGTATAAGTACGGACTGTCTGACGTGCCTACTTGGATGCGGTCACTCATATAATCCTCCACCATTCTTTCAATGGTGAGAGAATCATATGCAGTGACAGTAGACGACATGTCCGTAATCGTTGTCAGGTCCTTCAGTCCGGACCAGATGTCAGCATCAGCAGTCGCTCCAGACTGCCCTGCATCACCGCCAGCGGGTGGGCTCGGAATTCTGAGCCTTTTCCTCGCACCCCCAGTTGCGGGAGAATGTGAAGGAGGAGATGTTGACAGGTCGCGTTCCGCTTGACTTGACAATTTTGTCACCAGCAGGTCTTTGAACCCCAGCAGACTTGTGTCTGCCGGAAAGAGAGATCCAAGGTAGGTTTTAAATCTAGGATCGAGCACGGTGGCCAAAATGTAGTGCTCTGATTTCAACAGATTGACCACCCGTGAATCCTTGTTAAGCGAATTAAGGGCTCCATCCACAAGTCCCACATGCCTAGCGGAATCGCTCCCTTTTAGCTCCTCCTTCAATGCCTCCAGCTTCTTCTGCAAAAGCCTGATGAGGGGAATGACCTGACTCAGGCTGGCAGTGTCTGAACTGACTTCACGTGTGGCAAGTTCAAAAGGTTGCAGAACCTTGCACAACGTTGAAATCATTCTCCACTGCGCTTGAGACAGGTACATTCCACCTCCTATATCGTGCTCAATTGTATAGGCTTGAATGGCCTTTTGCTGCTCCTCCAACCTCTGAAGCATATAGAGGGTTGAATTCCACCTCGTTACCACTTCTTGCTTCAGATGATGGCAGGGCAGGTTCAGGCGTTTTTGGTGGTGCTCCAGTCTTCTGTACGTGGTGCCTGTACGCCGAAAGTGTCCCGCAATTCTTCTGGCCACCGACAGCATCTCTTGCACGCCCCTGTCGTTTTTTAAAAAATTCTGCACCACCAAATTCAATGTATGTGCAAAACATGGGACGTGCTGGAATTTGCCCATATTTAATGCACACACAATATTGATGGCGTTGTCCGATGCCACAAATCCACAGGAGAGTCCAATTGGGGTAAGCCATTCCGCGATGATCTTCCTCAGTTGCCGTAAGAGGTTTTCAGCTGTGTGCGTATTCTGGAAACCGGTGATACAAAGCGTAGCCTGCCTAGGAAAGAGTTGGCGTTTGCGAGATGCTGCTACTGGTGCCGCCGCTGCTGTTCTTGCGGCGGGAGTCCATACATCTACCCAGTGGGCTGTCACAGTCATATAGTCCTGACCCTGCCCTGCTCCACTTGTCCACATGTCCGTGGTTAAGTGGACATTGGGTACAACTGCATTTTTTAGGACACTGGTGAGTCTTTTTCTGACGTCCGTGTACATTCTCGGTATCGCCTGCCTAGAGAAGTGGAACCTAGATGGTATTTGGTAACGGGGGCACACTACCTCAAGAAATTGTCTAGTTCCCTGTGTACTAACGGCGGATACCGGACGCACGTCTAACACCAACATAGTTGTCAAGGCCTCAGTTATCCGCTTTGCAACAGGATGACTGCTGTGATATTTCATCTTCCTCGCAAAGGACTGTTGGACAGTCAATTGCTTGGTGGAAGTAGTAAAAGTGGGCTTATGACTTCCCCTCTGGGATGACCATCGACTCCCAGCAGCAACAACAGCAGCGCCAGCAGCAGTAGGCGTTACACGCAAGGATGCATCGGAGGAATCCCAGGCAGGAGAGGACTCGTCAGAATTGCCAGTGACATGGCCTGCAGGACTATTGGCATTCCTGGGGAAGGAGGAAATTGACACTGAGGGAGTTGGTGGGGTGGTTTGCGTGAGCTTGGTTACAAGAGGAAGGGATTTACTGGTCAGTGGTCTGCTTCCGCTGTCGCCCAAAGTTTTTGAACTTGTCACTGACTTATGAATGCGCTGCAGGTGACGTATAAGGGAGGATGTTCCGAGGTGGTTAACGTCCTTACCCCTACTTATTACAGCTTGACAAAGGCAACACACGGCTTGACAAATGTTGTCCGCATTTCTGGTGAAATACTTCCACACCGAAGAGCTGATTTTTTTGGTATTTTCACCAGGCATGTCAACGGCCCTATTCCTCCCACGGACAACAGGTGTCTCCCCGGGTGCCTGACTTAAACAAACCACCTCACCATCAGAATCCTCCTTGTCAATTTCCTCCCCAGCGCCAGCAACACCCATATCCTCCTCATCCTGGTGTACTTCAACACTGACATCTTCAATCTGACTATCAGGAACTGGACTGCGGGTGCTCCTTCCAGCACTTGCAGGGGGCGTGCAAATGGTGGAAGGCGCATGCTCTTCACGTCCAGTGTTGGGAAGGTCAGGCATCGCAACCGACACAATTGGACTCTCCTTGTGGATTTGGGATTTCGAAGAACGCACAGTTCTTTGCGGTGCTTTTGCCAGCTTGAGTCTTTTCAGTTTTCTAGCGAGAGGCTGAGTGCTTCCATCCTCATGTGAAGCTGAACCACTAGCCATGAACTTAGGCCAGGGCCTCAGCCGTTCCTTGCCACTCCGTGTGGTAAATGGCATATTGGCAAGTTTACGCTTCTCCTCCGACAATTTTATTTTAGATTTTGGAGTCCTTTTTTTACTGATATTTGGTGTTTTGGATTTTACATGCTCTGTACTATGACATTGGGCATCGGCCTTGGCAGACGACGTTGCTGGCATTTCATCGTCTCGGCCATGACTAGTGGCAGCAGCTTCAGCACGAGGTGGAAGTGGATCTTGATCTTTCCCTAATTTTGGAACCTCAACATTTTTGTTCTCCATATTTTAATAGGCACAACTAAAAGACACAGAGGTAGCTACAGCCGTGGACTACCGTACTGTGTCTGCTGCTAATATAGACTGGATGATAATGAGATGAAATCAATATATATTATATCACACTAGTACTGCAGCCGGATAGGTAGATATATTTATTATGTAATGACTGATGACGGACCTGCTGGACACTGTCAGCTCAGCAGCACCGCAGACTGCTACAGTAAGCTACTATAGTAGTATGTATAAAGAAGAAAGAAAAAAAAAACCACGGGTAGGTGGTATACAATTATGGATGGACGAGCGACTGCCGACACAGAGGTAGCTACAGCCGTGGACTACCGTACTGTGTCTGCTGCTAATATAGACTGGATGATAATGAGATGAAATCAATATATATTATATCACACTAGTACTGCAGCCGGATAGGTAGATATATTTATTATGTAATGACTGATGACGGACCTGCTGGACACTGTCAGCTCAGCAGCACCGCAGACTGCTACAGTAAGCTACTATAGTAGTATGTATAAAGAAGAAAGAAAAAAAAAACCACGGGTAGGTGGTATACAATTATGGATGGACGAGCGACTGCCGACACAGAGGTAGCTACAGCCGTGGACTACCGTACTGTGTCTGCTGCTAATATAGACTGGATGATAATGAGATGAAATCAATATATATATATAATATCACTAGTACTGCAGCCGGACAGGTAGATATATTTATTATGTAATGACTGATGACGGACCTGCTGGACACTGTCAGCTCAGCAGCACCGCAGACTGCTACAGTAAACTACTATAGTAGTATGTATAAAGAAGAAAGAAAAGAAAAAAAACCACGGGTAGGTGGTATACAATTATGGATGGACGAGCGACTGCCGACACAGAGGTAGCTACAGCCGTGGACTACCGTACTGTGTCTGCTGCTAATATAGACTGGATGATAATGAGATGAAATCAATATATATATATATATATATATATATATAATATCACTAGTACTGCAGCCGGACAGGTATATATATTTATTATGTGATGACTGATGACGGACCTGCTGGACACTGTCAGCTCAGCAGCACCGCAGACTGCTACAGTAAGCTACTATAGTAGTATGTATAAAGAAGAAAGAAAAAAAAAAAAACCACGGGTAGGTGGTATACAATTATGGATGGACGAGCGACTGCCGACACAGAGGTAGCTACAGCCGTGGACTACCGTACTGTGTCTGCTGCTAATATAGACTGGATGATAATGAGATGAAATCAATATATATATATATAATATCACTAGTACTGCAGCCGGACAGGTATATATATTTATTATGTAATGACTGATGACGGACCTGCTGGAAACTGTCAGCTCAGCAGCACCGCAGACTGCTACAGTAAGCTACTATAGTAGTATGTATAAAGAAGAAAAAAAAAAAAACCACGGGTAGGTGGTATACAATATTATATATATATTATA
Organism: Pseudophryne corroboree; assembly: GCF_028390025.1. Taxonomy (NCBI): domain Eukaryota; kingdom Metazoa; phylum Chordata; class Amphibia; order Anura; family Myobatrachidae; genus Pseudophryne; species Pseudophryne corroboree. The sequence continues at coordinate 75,935,927 of NC_086454.1, read as the reverse complement.
TACAATTATATATATATATATATATATATATATTAAACTCACTGGTGGTGATTATTAAACTGGTGGTCAGGTCACTGGTCACACTATCAGCAACTTGCAAGTAGTACTCCTAAGCAGACAATCACAATATATATTATACTGGTGGTCAGTGTGGTCACAATGGCAGTGTGGCACTCTGGCAGCAAAAGTGTGCACTGTACGTTATATGTACTCCTGAGTCCTGCTCTCAGACTCTAACTGCTCCCCACTGTCAGTGTCTCCCCCACAAGTCAGATAATACAGTCACACTATCTATCACTTCAGCAAGTAACTACTAGTACTCCTCCTAATGCTCCCCAAAATTACTACTGTGTCTTTCTCTACTGTCTCACTCTCTTCTCTATAAACGGAGAGGACGCCAGCCACGTCCTCTCCCTATGAATCTCAATGCACATGTGAAAATGGCGGCGACGCGCGGCTCCTTATATAGAATCCGAGTCTCGCGATAGAATCCGAGCCTCGCGAGAATCCGACAGCGGGATGATGACGTTCGGGCGCGCTCGGGTTAACCGAGCAAGGAGGGAAGATCCGAGTCGCTCGGCCCCGTGTAAAAAAAACTGAAGTTCGGGCGGGTTCGGATTCCGAGGAACCGAACCCGCTCATCCCTACTAAAAATATCTCTCTTTATTCTAAATTATATTTATATATATAATTGAACTAGTATAAAAATTACTAATATTTTCTATTTGTTTGCTTGAAATTTATATTATATACATATAAAAATTCTCTTTTATATATATATATATATATTTATATGTGTGTGTGTGTGTGTGTTTGTATATTATATATATTGAAAAAAAAAATATATATATATGTGTGTGTGTGTGTATATATATATAGTGGATATACAACAGGAAAAAAGGAGCGGCACTCAGCGTCTTAATCAAAATGAAAAAGTGTATTCACATCACCATAAAGTCCAACGTTTCGGGACACGCAGGTCCCCTTGACAAAGGGACCTGCGTGTCCCGAAACGTTGGACTTTATGGTGATGTGAATACACTTTTTCATTTTGATTAAGACGCTGAGTGCCGCTCCTTTTTTCCTGTTTGTTTATCCACTGCTGTTGAGAGGGCACCGGCGCATTTTCTGGACACTGAGAATGGAGTGCCGGTCCATATCCATCCTTTTTATATATATATATATATATATATATATATATATATATATATATATATATATTTAGATGTTTTGTTTTGTTTGTGAGACTCTTAATAGTTCTGTTGGAAGTAAACAGCACACATTACTAAAGGCGCCAGTGGAATTTCATCTTAGTACTATGTTTATAACAGTCATTTGAATAACCAATCAAATTGTCTTTGTAAAAGTTCCCTCCCCTTTCAGTTTTCTAATAAGTGTCCCCATAGTAAACTAGCTATTCTTTACTGCTGCAGGTCAGGTATGTGCTGAACGCTACCAAGGAACTCACTGCATATGTCCGGCTTTGATACAGGGCATGCGCACTTCATAAAAAAAATTCTAAATGCGATAAATTGACCGAAAAGTATATTGCGATAATTATCACATTAAAGGCTTTTATCTCAATCACATTTTCGATTAAAAAAAATGATACATACTTCGAAAACAAATCAAAAAAGTCACAAAAATAATGTTGAAACTTATCACATTTTTCATACATCAGCCCCTGTATCTTTACCGTAGGTGCAAGGAATGGCATCACCAGTTTTTTCCCCTTTATGTTCTGTTTTCTATTTCTTTTTTTTTCTTTTTTTAATAATAAAAAGAGAAATAATCCAACACCTGGGACTGCTTGGACTCATCATTGGTCCACTTCCTGTAACCTTATTCCAGCCTAGGGCCCTCCTCCCCTTCCAAGTTGTGTTAGACAGTAGTAGAAATCTAAATGTGCTTCTGATCTCAACAGCACAAGCTTTCTGCCAATTAATATTTGGCTGATTCTCCTGGCTTCTAGATGAAGGAGTTTTATACATTGCACAATATTTGCACTCTCCTGGACATCTGCAACACATTAAAAGCCACTTTCAGCTCTGACAACAGTCCAAACATTTTGTACATGTAATTCCGTCTGGGCTGCTGAAACTTATTTCATGCTGTAGGTAGATCAGATTCTCTATGGTTGGTAATGTGGTGGTGGTATATTGCCACAATGAAGGGGTGTTGGTCGTATTGCTAAGTGTGAGATGGTGGTGCTGTAGTGTGGGTGATGGTCAGTAGCATTACTGTAGTGTGGGGGTAGGCATTATTGTAGTTTAGGGGTGGGCTTTTTGAGGTAGTGTGTGTTTTGTAGTAGTGTGGGTGGTGTTTTTCCTGTAGTGTGGTAGGGAGTGGTTGTATTGTTGTAGAGTGGTGAATATATACTGCAGAATGGGTAATTCCAACAGCGCCGCCTCCTTGTGGATAATTTAATCTTCTAATGAAAGGTTCCTTCTTTATCTAGCTGACCCACATTTCTCGGGTAACAGGAGAAAAATAGAAGAGTCTTATTATACAGTTTATAATCTGACTCGATAGAGTTTGGGTATCACCTTGCCCCAATAAAATGCATTCACATAAAGGTATCTTTAGGTTCGTGGACTACTTTGCCAAGCTCTGGTTGGTTGGTTGACAGGCAGTGAATATCAGACAAGAATCCCCTTTAGAGGACACACTCACCTGGGAACAGGAATAGCCGTTCTTCAAAAGGTATCTTTATCTTTGGTTCCACTCCTACCACACATAGATTCAACAGGTCACTAGCAGAAACTAGTAGTCTCGCACAGAATCCTCTGTCACAAGTCTGTTATTCACAATATTGGAAGCACACCAAGAGCTTTTCAAAGTTAATACAATAATGAAAAAACCTTCTTTGGTCCACAAAAGGCCATCCAGTCTCCGCATAAAATGGTATTTATTCCACACAGGTAAGTGAAAAAAGAATTAAAGTACATACAAGGCCTTCCGCAAGGATGTATCATAGGTCACCTCCCCTCCTTCTTACTCAGAATGAGTGGAGATATAGATGACTTACACCACATGAAAATGGGTAGATATGCATCCGCAGAAAGCCTCCCTTCAACATCAACGCGTTTCAGACATAAGTTGTCCTTTCATCAGGAAGTTGCTGTGCAATCTCTGTTTCTGTAGAGTGGGGAGTGTTGATGGTATTGCCGTAGTGTTGAATATGGTGACAGTATTGCTGTAGTATGGAGGAGCTGTGCTATTGCTGTAATTTTTTCATTATCATTTATATATAGCCTATTGGGATGTGATATAGTCGATTTGGATGTAAGCAAATGTGAAAGTGACTGTTAGGCCACACATTGGTCGGAATTCAAATGTTATCACACCAGCAGCCACTAGATTGCACCCAAACAGATCTACTGAATTGTAGCTCCGTTCGGGAGCGATGGCTGCCCGCATCTGCATTTCAGCTCACACCTCCAGGGGGTGGCGACCTGAAATGGGTGAAAAGTGACCTGTTTGACACTTTTCACAATCGCGCCCAGCACTTTAGTTGTGTTTTGCTGCTTTAAGTGGCTAAACTGACCTCTATGGGCGTGACCAGCACAAAAAAGATCACTTTAGATGGGAGAACGGGCGTGATCAGTGTCGGACTGGAGCATGAACGGCCCACCTGGAGAATGAGATGGTTGGGGTCCATGTGTAGGCGAGTGAACACTCTCCACAGAGTTTTGGATAACCATTAGCAAGGGCCCCTTGATAAGTATATATTAGTGATGAGCGGGTTCGGTTCGTCGGAATCCGAACCCCCCCGAACTTCACCCTTTTTACACGGTTCCGAGGCAGATTCGAATCTTCCCGCCTTGCTCGGTTAACCCCGAGCCCGCCCGAACGTCATCATCCTGCTGTCTGATTCTCGCGGGATTCGGATTCTATATAAAGCCGCGCGTCGCCGCCATTTTTCACTCGTGCATTGGAAATGATAGTGAGAGGACGTGGCTGGCGTCCTCTCACTTTGTTTCAAGGGGGCTCCAGTGCAAATATCTTTATTCTGGGGACCAGCAGTATTATAGGAGGAGTACAGTGCAGAGTTTTGCTGACCAGTGACCACCAGTATACGTTGTCTGCCTGAAAAACGCTCCATATCTGTGCTCAGTGTGCTGCATATATCTGTGCTCACACTGCTTTATTGTGGGGACTGGGGACCAGCAGTATTATATAGGAGGAGTACAGTGCAGAGTTTTGCTGACCAGTGACCACCAGTATTATACGTTGTCTGGCTGAAAAACGCTCCATATCTGTGCTCAGTGTGCTGCATATATCTGTGCTCACACTGCTTTATTGTGGGGACCAGCAGTATTATATAGGAGGAGTACAGTGCAGAGTTTTGCTGACCAGTGACTACCAGTATTATACGTTGTCTGCCTGAAAAACGCTCCATATCTGTGCTCAGTGTGCTGCATATATCTGTGCTCACACTGCTTTATTGTGGGGACTGGGGACCAGCAGTATTATATAGGAGGAGGAGTACAGTGCAGAGTTTTGCTGACCAGTGACCACCAGTATTATACGTTGTCTGCCTGAAAAACGCTCCATATCTGTGCTCAGTGTGCTGCATATATCTGTGCTCACACTGCTTTATTGTGGGGACTGGGGTCCAGCAGTATTATATAGGAGGAGTACAGTGCAGAGTTTTGCTGACCAGTGACCACCAGTATTATACATTGTCTGCCTGAAAAAACGCTCCATGCTCAGTGTGCTGCATATATCTGTGCTCACACTGCTTTATTGTGGGAACTGGGGACCAGCAGTATTATATAGGAGGAGTACAGTGCAGAGTTTTGCTGACCAGTGACCACCAGTATTATACGTTGATCTATTACTGGCATATAATTCCACACATTAAAAAATGGAGAACAAAAATGTAGAGGGTAAAATAGGGAAAGATCAAGATCCACTTCCACCTCGTGCTGAAGCTGCTGCCACTAGTCATGGCCGAGACGATGAAATGCCATCAACGTCGTCTGCCAAGGCCGATGCACAATGTCATAGTAGAGAGCATGTAAAATCCCAAAAAATAAAGCTCAGTAAAATGACCCAAAAATCTAAATCAAAATCGTCTGAGGAGAAGCGTAAACTTGCCAATGTGCTATTTACGACACGGAGTGGCAAGGAACGGCTGAGGCCCTGGCCTATGTTCAAGGCTAGTGGTTCAGCTTCACCTGAGGATGAAAGCACTCATCCTCCTGCTAGAAAAATTAAAAGAGTTAAGCTGGTAAAAGCACAGCACAGAACTGTGCATTCTTCTAAATCACAAATCCCCAAGGAGAGTCCAATTGTGTCGGTTGCGATGCCTGACCTTCCCAACACTGGACGGGAAGAGGTTGCGCCTTCCACCATTTGCACGCCCCCTGCAAGTGCTGGAAGGAGCACCCGCAGTCCAGTTCCTGATAGTCAAATTGAAGATGTCACTGTTGAAGTACACCAGGATGAGGATATGGGTGTTGCTGGCGCTGGGAAGGAAATTGACAAGGAGGATTCTGATGGTGAGGTGGTTTGTTTTAGTCAGGCACCCGGGGAGATACCTGTTGTCCGTGGGACGAATATGGCCATTGACATGCCTGGTCAAAATACAAAAAAAATCACCTCTTCGGTGTGGAATTATTTCAACAGAAATGCGGACAACTGGTGTCAAGCCGTGTGTTGCCTTTGTCAAGCTGTAGTAAGTAGGGGTAAGGACGTTAACCACCTAGGAATATCCTCCCTTATACGTCACCTGGACCGCATTCATCATAAGTCAGTGACAAGTTCAAAAACTTTGGATGACAGCTCCTGCTTGTAACCAAGCTCCTGCAAACCACACCACCAACTCCCTCAGTGTCAATTTCCTCCTTACACAGGAAAGCCAATAGTCCTGCAGGCCATGTCACTGTCAAGTCTGACGAGTCCTCTCCTGCCTGGGATTCCTCTGATACATCCTTGAGTGTAACGTCTACTGCTGCTGGCGCTGCAGTTGTTGCTGCTGGGAGTCGATCGTCATCCCAGAGGGGAAGTCGGAAGACCACTTGTACTACTTCCAGTAAGCAATTGACTGTCCAACAGTCCTTTGCAAGGAAGATGAAATATCACAGCAATCATCCTGCTGCAAAGCGGATAACTCAGGCCTTGGCAGCCTGAGTGGTGAGAAACGTGTTTCCGGTATCCACCGTTAATTCACAGGCAACTAGAGACTTGATTGAGGTACTGTGTCCCCGGTACCAAATACCATCTAGGTTCCATTTCTCTAGGCAGGCGATACCGAAAATGTACACAGACGTCAGAAAAAGAGTCACCAGTGTCCTAAAAAATGCAGTTGTACCCAATATCCACTTAACCACGGACATGTGGACAAGTGGAGCAGGGCAGACTCAGGATTATATGACTGTGACAGCCCACTGGGTAGATGTATTGCCTCCGGCAGCAAGAACAGCAGCGGCGGCACCAGTAGCAGCATCTTGCAAATGCCAACTCGTTCCTAGGCAGGCTACGCTTTGTATCACCGCTTTCCATAAGAGGCACACAGCTGACAACCTCTTACGGAAACTGAGGAACATCATCGCAGAATGGCTTACCCCAATTGGACTCTCCTGGGGATTTGTGACATCGGACAATGCCACCAATATTGTGCGTGCATTACATCTGGGCAAATTCCAGCACGTCCCATGTTTTGCACATACATTGAATTTGGTGGTAAAGAATTATTTAAAAAATGACAGGGGCGTGCAAGAGATGCTGTCGGTGGCCCGAAGAATTGCGGGCCACTTTTGGCATTCAGCCACCGCGTGCCGAAGACTGGAGCACCAGCAAACAGTCCTGAACCTGCCCTGCCATCATCTGAAGCAAGAGGTGGTAACGAGGTGGAATTCAACCCTCTATATGCTTCAGAGGATGGAGGAGCAGCAAAAGGCCATTCAAGCCTATACATCTGCCTACGATATAGGCAAAGGAGGGGGAATGCACCTGACTCAAGCGCAGTGGAGAATGATTTCAACGTTGTGCAAGGTTCTGCAACCCTTTGAACTTGCCACACGTGAAGTCAGTTCAGACACTGCCAGCCTGAGTCAGGTCATTCCCCTCATCAGGCGTTTGCTGAAGAAGCTGGAGACATTGAAGGAGGAGCTAAAACAGAGCGATTCCGCTAGGCATGTGGGACTTGTGGATGGAGCCCTTAATTCGCTTAACCAGGATTCACGGGTGGTCAATCTGTTGAAATCAGAGTACTACATTTTGGCCACCGTGCTCGATCCTAGATTTAAAACCTACGTTGTATCTCTCTTTCCAGCAGACACAAGTCTGCAGAGGTTCAAAGACCTGCTGGTGAGAAAATTGTCAAGTCTAGCGGAACGTGACCCGTCAACAGCTCCTCCTTCACATTCTCCCGCAACTGGGGGTGCGAGGAAAAGGCTAAGAATTCCGAGCCCACCCGCTGGCGGTGATGCAGGGCAGTCTGGAGCGAGTGCTGACATCTAGTCCGGACTGAAGGACCTGCCAACGATTACTGACATGTCGTCTACTGTCACTGCATATGATTCTGTCACCATTGAAAGAATGGTGGAGGATTATATGAGTGACTGCATCCAAGTAGGCACGTCAGACAGTCCGTACGTATACTGGCAGGAAAAAGAGGCAATTTGGAGGCCCTTGCAGAAACTGGCTTTATTTTTCCTAAGTTGCCCCCCCTCCAGTGTGTACTCCGAAAGAGTGTTTAGTGCAGCCGCTCACCTTGTCAGCAATCGGCGTACGAGGTTACTTTCAGAAAATGTGGAGGAGATGATGTTCATCAAAATGAATTATAATCAATTCCTCCGTGGAGACATTCACCAGCAGCAATTGCCTCCAGAAAGTACACAGGGACCTGAGATGGTGGATTCCAGTGGGGACGAATTAATAATCTGTGAGGAGGGGGATGTACACAGTGAAAGGGGTGAGGAATCGGATGATGAGGAGGAGGTGGACATCTTGCCTCTGTAGAGCCAGTTTGTGCAAGGAGAGATTGATTGCTTCTTTTTTGGTGGGGGCCCAAACCAACCAGTCATTTCAGTCACAGTCGTGTGGCAGACCCTGTCGCTGAAATGATGGGTTCGTTAAAGTGTGCATGTCCTGTTTATACAACATAAGGGTGGGAGGGAGGGCCCAAGGACAATTCCATCTTGCACCTCTTTTTTCGTTCATTTTTCTTTGCATCATGTGCTGTTTGGGGACTATTTTTTTGAAGTGCCATCCTGCCTGACACTGCAGTGCCACTTCTAGATGGGCCAGGTGTTTGTGTTGGCCACTTGTGATGCTTAGCTTAGCCATCCAGCGACCTTGGTGCAATTTTCTTTGCATAATGTGCTGTTTGGGGACTATTTTTTAAATCTGCAATCCTGTCTGACACTGCAGTGCTACTCCTAGATGGGCCAGGTGTTTGTGACGGCCACTTGGGTCGCTTAGCTTAGCCATCCAGCGACCTTGGTGCACCTCTTTTTTTCTTTGCATCATGTGCTGTTTGGGGACTATTTTTTAAATCTGCCATCCTGTCTGACACTGCATTGCCACTCCTAGATGGGCCAGGTGTTTGTGTCGGCCACTTGGGTCGCTTAGCTTAGTCACACAGCTACCTCATTGCACCTCTTTTTTTCTTTGCATCATGTGCTGTTTGGGGACTATTTTTTTGAAGTGCCATCCTGTCTGACACTGCAGTGCCACTCCTAGATGGGCCAGGTGTTTGTGTCGGCCACTTGGGTCGCTTAGCTTAGTCATCCAGCGACCTTGGTGCAAATTTTAGGACTAAAAATAATATTGTGAGGTGTGAGGTGATCAGAATAGACTGAAAATTAGTGGAAATTATGGTTATTGAGGTTAATAATACTGTGGGATCAAAATGACCCCCAAATTCTATGATTTAAGCTGTTTTTGAGGGTTTTTATTGTGAAAAACACCCGAATCCAAAACACACCCGAATCCGACAAAAAAATTTCAGGGAGGTTTTGCCAAAACGCGTCCGAATCCAAAACACGGCCGCGGAACCGAATCCAAAACAAAAACAAAAAAAATTCCGGTGCACATCACTAGTATATATACTGTAGTAAGTGCTAATAGTGATTGGAATGTACCAGATTAATAACACCAATGCACTGTAGAAAATATACCATAGCCTGCAGTATAAAGTTAACATATGTATTATGGATAATTCAAGTACACAGCATGGAACCTGATCTTTAGAGAAGCGGGGGGGAGGGGAGGAGGGGGGAAGGTAGAGGGGCCCACTGGGAGTTTCATCACTATGTGCCAGTACAACCCTGGACGCAATAATCAATTGGATATCACCTAGTAAGTCCTTAACCTGGATTTAATGGTCAACAGCAGGTCATACTTGCCTACTCCGGGAGAAGCTTCTTCGGGGGGTGGGACCGGACTGACATGTCACTAGGCCCAAATTTATGTCATTTATGGGTCACGGGATGGGTGAGGCTAAATTATTTGGATTTGCATAATTTAGCCCCACCTACTCCATATGGAAATGCAAGTTCCCTTTATATTCCTCTCATTCGTCCTGCCCACTTCACTAGGAACGGGTGGTCTTCTGTTTGCCGGCGGTCGGGCTCCCGGCGCTCAGTATACCGGCGCCGGGAGCCCGACAGCCGGAATACCGACAATTATTTTCCCTCGTGGGGGTCCACGACCCCCATAGAGGGAGAATAAAATAGTGTGGCGCGCGTAGCGCGCCACCGTGCCCGTAGCGTGGCGAGCGCAGCGAGCCCGCAGGGGCTCATTTGCGCTCGCCAAGCTGTCGGTAAGCCGGCGGTCGGGCTCCCGGCGCCGGGATGCTGGTCGCCGGGAGCCCGACCGCCGGCCAGCCGTAGTGAACCCCTAGGAACTAGGCGGAATGTGGGAGATGTGCCCACTCTTCCTTAGATGCGGTGGACTTTTCAAAAAAATTGTGAGACTCCCCCATGTTGCAGGAGAGTATGCAAGTATGCAGCAGGTACAGGGTTAATGCAGTAACACAGTGGTGGTAATGCAGGACTAATTAGATATGAGCGGGTATGGTTTTCTGAGACCGGAACCCCCCCTCCGAACTTCATGTCCCGAGCCCGGATCCCAGTCCGGCTCGGGACTTCCCTCCAGACTCGGAAACCAGAACGAGGCAAAACTTCATCATCCTGCTGTCGGAATCTCGTGGGTTTTGGATTCCATATAAGGAGCCATGCATCGCCGCCATTTTCACCGGAGAGTGTAGTGAGAGGACGTGTCTCTGTCCTCACTCAGTGTCTGTGCGGGAAAGTGAGGTGGCGATTCCAGTGCTGTCTTGTGCTGCTCAGTCCAGTGCAGTGTCTTATGCTGCATCAGTCCAGTCACAGTGGTGGTGTCCTCTGCTGCCATATGTCCAGTGTAGCTGTATAAGTCCAGTGCAGTGTGGTGCTGTGTTATCCTGCATCAGTACAGTGGTAGTGTCTTGTGCTGCATCAGTTCAGTCACAGTGGTGGTGTCCTCTGCTGCCATATGTCCAGTGTAGCTGTATAAGTCCAGTGCAGTGTGGTGCTGTGTTATCCTGCATCAGTACAGTGGTAGTGTCTTGTGCTGCATCAGTCCAGTCACAGTGGTGGTGTCCTCTGCTGCCATATGTCCAGTGCTGCTGTATAAGTCCAGTCCATTGCAGTGGTGCTGTGTGGTCCTGCATCAGTCCAGTGGTGTTGTCCCTGTACTGCTGTATAAGTCCAGTGTTACTGCCGTATAAGTCCAGTGTTACTGCAGTATAAGTCCAGTGTTACTGCTGTACAAGTCTGGTGGTACTGCCGTATATGTCCAGTGATCCTGCCGTATATGTCCAGTGATCCTGCCATATAAGTCTAGTGATACTGCCGTATAAATTCAGGCTAGTGGTACTGGCATATATGTCCAGTGATACTGCTGTATATGTCCAGTGGTACTGCCATATAAATCCAGTGGTACTGCCGTATATGTCCAGTGGTACTGCCATATAATTCCAGTGATACTGCTGTATATGTCCAGTGGTACTGCCGTATAAATTCAGTGGTACTGCCGTATAAATTCAGTCCAGTGTGCCGTATAAGTCCAGTGATTCTGCCGTATATGTCCAGTGGTACAGCTGTATAAATCCAGTGATACTGCCGTATATGTCCAGTGGTACTGCTGTATAAATCCAGTCCAGTGATACTGCCGTATATGTCCAGTGGTACTGCCATATAATTCCAGTGGTACTGCCATATAATTCCAGTGATACTGCCATATAGGTCCAGTGGTACTGCTGTATAAATCCAATGATACTGCCATATATGTCCAGTGGTACTGCCGTATAAATCCAGTCCAGTGATACTGCTGTATATGTCCAGTGGTACTGCCATATAATTCCAGTGATACTGCCGTATAAGTCCAGAAGTACTGCCATATAATTCCAGTGATATTGCCGTATATGTCCAGTGGTACTGCCGTATAAATCCAGTGGTACTGGCGTATAAATTCAGTCCAGTGGTACTGCCATATAATTCCAGTGGTACTGCCGTATAAATCCATTCCAATGGTACTGCCATATAAATCCAGTGGTACTGCCATATAATTCCAGTGATACTACTGTATATGTCCAGTGGTACTGCTGTATAAATCCAGTCCAGTGTTACTGCCGTATAAGTCCAGTGGTACTGCCATATAATTCCATTGATACTGCCGTATATATGACCAGTGGTACTACCATATAAATCCAGTGGTACTGCGGTATAAGTCCAGTGGTACTGCCATAAAAGTCCAGTGATACTTCCTTATAAATCCAGTCCAGTGGTACTCCTGTATAAATCCAGTGATACTGCCCAATATGTCTAGTGGTACTGCCATATAATTCCAGTGATACTGCCGTATTAGGGGGTAATTCAGAGTTGATCGTAGCAGCAAATTTGTTAGCAGTTGGGCAAAACCATGTGCACTGCATGTGTGGCAGATATCACATTTGCAGAGAGATTTAGATTTGAGTGGGTTATTTTGTTTCTGTGCAGGGTAAATACGGGCTGCTTTATTTTTACACTTCAATTTAGATTTCAGTTTGAACACACCCCACCCAAATCAACTCTGAATTAGGCCCTATGTCCAGTGGTACTGCCATATAATTCCAGTGATACTGCCGTAAATGTCCAGTGGTACTGCCGTATAAATCCAGTGGTACTGTCATATAAATCCAGTCTAGTGGCACTGCCATATAAGTCCAATGGTACTGCCGTATAAATCCAGTTCATTGGTATTGCCGTATAAGTCCAGTGGTACTGTCATATAATTCCAGTGATACTGCCGTATATATGTCCAGTGGTACTGCCATATAAATCCAGTCCAGTGGTACTGCCATATAAGTCCAGTGGTACTGCCATTTAAGTCCAGTAATACTGCCGTATAAATCCAGTCCAGTGGTACTGCTGTATATGTCCAGTGGTACTGCCGTATAAATCCAGTGATACTGCCGTATAAGTCCAGTGGTACTGCCATATAATTCCAGTGAAACTGCCGTATATGTCCAGTGGTACTGCCATATAAATCCAGTCCAATGTAACTGCCGTATAAGTCCAGTGCTACTGCCGTATAAATCCAGTCCAGTGGAACTGCTGTATAAGTCCAGTGTTACTGCCATATAATTCCAGTGATACTGCCGTATATGTCCAGTGGTACTGACGTATAAATTCAGTGGTGCTGCTGTATAAATCCAGTCCAGTGATACCGCTGTTCAGTGGTGCTGTCCTGTGCTGTATATTATTTACTCCAAATAAAGGGGTTATTAATATTTAATCCAAATAATTTTCACAGGGTTTGCCCTGTGTGGTGTAGAGGTACAATCTCCTGTGACGCATATTGTTATATAACTCCAGAAAATAATGGAGAACAAAAATTTGGAGGATAGAATAGGGAAAGATCAAGAACCACTTCCTCCTAATGCTGAAGCTGCTGCCACTAGTCATGACATAGACGATGAAATGCCATCAACGACGTCTGCCAAGGCCGGTGCCCAATGTCATAGTAGAGGGCATGTAAAATCTAAAAAGCCAAAGTTCAGTAAAATGACCCAAAAAAATGTATTTAAATGGTCTGAGGAGAAACGTAAACTTGCCAATATGCCATTTACGACACGGAGTGGCAAGGAACGGCTAAGGCCCTGGCCTATGTTCATGACTAGTGGTTCAGCTTCACCTGATAATGGAAGCCATCATCCTCCTGCTAGAAAAGTGATAAGAGTTAAGATGGCAAAAGCACAGCAAAGAACTGTGTGTTCTAAGATGGTATCAAAATGCCCAAGGAGAGTCCAAGTGTGTCGGCGGTTGCAATGCCTGACCTTCCGAACACTGGACGGGAAGAGGTGGCTCCTTCCACCATTTGCACGCCCTCTGTAAGTGCTGGAAGGAGCACCGACAGTCCAGTTTCTGATATTCAAATTGAAGATGTCACTGTTGAAGTACACCAGGATTAGGATATGGGTGTAGCTGGCGCTGAGGAGTAAGTTGACGAGGAGGATTCTGATGGTGATGTGGTTTGTTTAAATCAGGCTCTGGGAGAGACAGTTGTTGTTTGTGGGATGAGAAAGCCCATAGACAAGCCTGGGCAAAATACCCAAAAAGCTACCTCTTCAGTGTGGAATTATTTCTCCATAACTCCGGACAACAGGTGTCAAGCTGTGTGTTGCCTCTGTCAATCCGTAATAAGTTGGGGTAAGGACATTAACCACCTAGGAACGTCCTCCCTTATACGTCACCTGCTGCGCATTCATCAGAAGTCAGTGTCAAGTTATGAAACTTTGGATAAGAGCATACTGGATCTGTACTTTAAATACTTTGTTCCCCATGGTTTTAAATTAGAATATTAAGCTGAACAATATCTAAATTAGTTCTCATGCTTCTTGATTATGATCTTTTTCTCTATATTAGACTCAATTCACTTGAATCATAATGATACATTTTTGTCTATATTTTCCTTTTGTCCCCCTCCCTCGTTAGGAACAACCATCCTTTGTAAGAATAGTCATCCTAATAATGATAGGGTACTATGATTATGACAACCCTTTCAGTGCGTGGTCCGTGTAAATGTGGTTTGTTTTTTTGCCAAGTACGTGGATTACAAAAAAGAAGAGGACCGATCTACACTGGATTTTGGTGAGTATAATTTTATTTTCAGGTACACCGTGGATTCTACTTGGAGAAGTGGACCGAACCTCGTGTCAACATAGGTAAGTATGTGTGTGTCGGCATGTATGTAATAAAGTTTTACTTTCACGGTGTGCGTGTACTGTTTTTATTTGGGTATTTTTTTTTTGTAGAACTACAGGTACCAGCGGGCCCGTTTCCCCCCGCATGCTGGTACTTGTGGTTCACCAAGTACCAGCTTGCGGGGGAGGCTTGCTGGGACTTGTAGTTCTGCTACAAAAAACAATATTCTTTCTTTGTGTCACTTGGCTATCAGCCTCCCATCCGCAGCCCATGGATGGGTGGGACAGCCTCGGGCTTCACCCCTGGCCCTTGGGTGGCTGGAGGGGGGACCCCTTGATTTAAGGGGTCCCCACTCCTCCAGGGTACCCCGGCCAGGGGTGACTAGTTGGGGATTTAATGCCCGGTGCTGGTGTTAAAAATACAGGGGACCCCTATGCTTTTTGTCCCCCATATTTTTGGCACCAGGACCGGACGCAGAGCCCGGTGCTGGTTGTTAAAATACGGGGGATCCCCTGTCATTCCCCCCCCCCCATATTTTTACAACCAGGACCAGCTCAAAGAGCCCGAGGCTGGTTATGCTTAGGAGGGGGGACCCCACGCATTTTTATTCTGGGTTTTTTAAACACTTTTGTGCCATCGAAAAAGTCGAATCCAGGTCGCACACTATCCGTCAATTGGTCCGTTTTTCGACAGCGGGACTGTCGAATCCGTTTTTTTATTGGATATGTTGAATTCGGGTCCCGGCGGCAGGGTGTCTGACTGTCGAATTGTGTCGAATTAAAAAATGGTCGAATTCCTGCCGGAATACGACCGCAATTGCATATACCCCTATATGTCTATACATACTCTCTATTTTATGTTTAGTGGGGCTAAATGAGTAGCATGTTGACTGATAATACTCCACTCTCTCATCTCTCTAATTAAGTAATTAATCAACTAAATCGAAAATTTGAGTTTGAGTTTTTTATTACTTTATTTATTAATTTTATCTTTATAACTGATGAATCAGAATAGAATTTCCTCTAATAACTATAAAAAAAGTATATAAATAATTTCATAAACCTACAAAACATAATTGCTAACAAATTACTTTTATTTAACAGAATTCTACGTATGCTGGTTTTGAACCTGTGACTATCTTTGCGAAAGTCCTGTTACTTACTACTGTAGTTGAGCCACTGTAACTCAGTGGAAAAAAGAATGCTAAAAGATACTATTGTTTTGTATGGTTATAATGACTAATTAAACTTAGGAGCTCGTATGGGATGTCACAACCACTAATTTGGCTTTACTATATAGGGATGTGACTTATGTGTCTACACATTCCTATATATTTATGTATATATATATATATATATATATATATATATATATATGTTCCATATGAGATTTATTGTCATCATTTACATGTAAAGCACCTATATTTATTGTAATTATTGACTTCTAGCAGTGAATGGACTCACTTTGTTTTGCTCATAGCAATAAATAGATCTAATTAAAAACCTCAGGTGTGAATGAACAACATCAGGAGCTGATTGGCCACAACCAGTTTAAATACCATCTCACCTGTTCATTGATCATTTATACCTCCTGAAGAAACTGTTGTTTGCTATTATTATTATCCTTTATTTATATGGCGCCACAAGGGATCCGCAGCGCCCATTACACAGTACATAATAAAATGAGCAAACAAGAAAACCGCACTTACAGTACATGACCAAATAGGACAGGTATAGAAAACCCGGGGTTAGGTTCCATCAAAGTGAATATGGAGTATAAGATAGTGTAAGTAAGAAAAGGAGAGGCACATGAGGAAAGAAGTCCCTGCTCTTGCGAGCGTACAATCTAAAAGGGGAGGGGGTATCAGACCAGAGTGACACAGACGGGGTAGACAGTGAGCATATACAAGAGGGTTAGGAGGAGAGTTGACTGGGTTTGGTGAAGAAGTGGGTCTTGAGAGCCCGTTGGAAGTTTTGTAGAGAGGTGGAGAGTTGGATGGGGAGAGGTAGAGCATTCCAAAGATAGGGGGCAGCACGTGCAAAATATTGTAGGTAGGAGTGGGAGGAGGTAATTAGTTGGCAGGAGAGACGGCGTGCATTAGCAGAGCGAAGAGGACGGGTGGGAATGTTAAGGGAGATAAGGTCAAAGATGTAAAAGGGAGAAGAGTGGGTGAGGGCTTTGTAGGTGAGTGTGAGAAGCTTGAATTGGATTCTGAATGGAAAGGGTAGCCAGTGAAGGTCCTGCAAGAGAGGGGATGTGGATGTAGTACGTTTGGTGAGGAAGATGAGACGGGCAGCAGCATTGAGGATAGATTGGAGTGGAGAGAGGCATTTTTGAGGGAGGCCAGATAGGAGGAGATTGCAGTAGTCTAATCTGGAGATGACCAGTGAGTGAATGAGGGTCTTAGTAGCGTCCTGGGTGAGAAAGGGTCTGATCCTGGAGATGTTTTTGAGGTGGAAATGGCAGGTTTTTTAGAGTTACTGAATGTGTGGTTTGAAAGTAGAGGGAGGAGTCAAGGATTACTCCAAGACTTACTCCAAGACTTTCGCACTTGGGGCTAGAGGAGATAGTTGTGCTATCAATGGATAATGAAATTGTGGGAGGTGAGGTTATGCGGGAGGGAGGGAAGATGATCAGCTCAGTCTTAGACACGTTAAGTTTAAGAAAGCGCTGGGACATCCAGGAGGAGATAGCAGAGAGACAGTTGGAGATACGAGTGAGGAGAGCAGGGGAGAGGTCAGGGGAGGAAAGGTAGATTTGAGTATCATCAGCGTAGAGATGATATTTTAAGTCAAAAGAGCTAATGAGCTCACCTAATGAGGATGTGTAGAGAGAGAAAAGGAGAGGCCCAAGAACAGAACCTTGCGGGACACCTACTGGTAGAGGAAGTGGGGGGGGGGGGGGAAGGTATCATGAGAGGAGACAGAGAAAGAATGGTCAGAAAGGTAGGAGGACAGCCAGGAGAGAGCAGTATCACGCAAACCAAGGGAGTAAAGGATTTGCAGGAGGAGAGGGTGGTCTACAGTGTCAAAAGCAGCAGAGAGGTCAAGGAGAATAAGCAGAGAGTAGTGGCCCCTGGATTTCGCAGCAAGGAGGTCATTGCAGACTTTCGTGAGGGCAGTTTCAGTGGAGTGCTGAGGAGGGAAACCAGACTGGAAAGGGTCAAGCAGTGAGTGGGAAGAAAGAAAGACAGTGAGGCGGTTGTAGACAATACGCTCAAGGAGTTTGGAGGCAAAAGGGAGAAGAGAGATGAGTCGGTAGTTGGAGAGATTGGTTGGATCAAGGGTAGGTTTTTTAAGAATAGGGGAGACAAGTGCATGCTTGAAGGCAGAAGGGACAGTGCCTGATGAGAGTGAGAGATTGAGTAGATGGGCAAGATAGGAACAGGCAGAAGAAGAGAGGAAGAGGAGAAGGCGGGAGGGAATAGGGTCAAGTGGAGAAGTGGAGGTGGGTGAGGACCGGATGAGGACCTTGATTTCCTCTCCAGATACAGGGAAGAAAGATGTCAGAGTTGGTAGGAGGGAAGGAGAGGGGGAGTTGAGAAATGGAGGAGGGAGGTTGCTCAGGTTCTGGTGGGATGTTATGTCCTGACGAATGGAGTCAATTTTGGATGTGAAGTAGGTGGCAAAGTGAAGAGCAGAAAGTGAAGAGGGGAGTTAAGGCGGGGGTGGGAAGAGGAGCGAGTTGACAGTGGCAAAGAGGCACCTGGGGTTTGAGGATCGGGAGAAGATGAGGTTTTTGAAGTAAGACTGTTTTGAGAGGGTAAGTGCAGCAAAGTAGGATGAGAGCATAAATTTGTAGTGGAGGAAGTCGGCTGTATTGCACAATTTCCTCCACTGACATTCAGCGGTATGTGAGCATTTTTGCAGATATCTGGTGCATTTTTGTGTGCCAGGGTTGAGGTGACGATCTGCGAGGGTGAATAGTGGTTGGTGGGGCGACAGAGTCAAGAGCAGAGGTAAGGGATGCATTGTAAAGGGAAGTACTGTAGCTTGTTCATGGCAGGAAAGAGAGAGACTAGGAGAGAGCAGCGAGTCAAACAGGGAAGATAGGGAAGTGGTGTCAATAGCCTCAATGTTACGCTTAGTGATGGTAGTCTTAGGTGGTAAAGATGGAGAAGCAGATAGAGATAGGTTAAAATTGAGCAGGTGATGGTCAGAGAGGGGGAACAGGCAGTTAGAGAAATCAGAAAGATCACAGCGGTGAGTGAAAACCAGATCCAGTGAGCTTCCACTCACATGGAAGGGGGAGAAGGTCCACTGGTAGAGACCAAGAGTAGAGGTGAGATTAAGGAGTTTAGAGGCAGGTGATTTTGTGGGGTTATCGATAGGGATGTTGTATTCAAGCAAAAGAAAGTTATGACCACAGGTGCTTCCGGGCGCCCGGAAGCACCTGTGGTCATAACTTTCTTTTGCTTAAATTTACCTTGTGGTGTATTGGGGAGACATCACCTTTTTTGGCCACGGGAGCTATAAGGCAGCCTTGTGAAGTATTCTGCGCAACACGTGGGGTGGTTGGACATAACTTTTCTTTGCAGGGATGTTGTATTCACCTAGGATAATGGAGGGACTGTCAGTAGAGAGGAAGTGAGGCAGCCAGGAAGCAAAGTTGTCAAGGAATTTGGAGGGCATGCCAGGGGGGGCGGTAAATGACAGCTACTCGAAGATGAACAGGTTGGAAGAGGCGTATGGCATGGACCTTAAATGTAGAGAATGTAAGGGATGGTTCTGGTGGTATGAGTTGGTATAAGTAGCTAGAGGGTAGTAGGAGCTCAACACCACCACTGTGGCAACCCGCAGGTCGGGGTGTGTGTGAGAATGTGAGACCACCAGCAGAGAGAGCAGTGGGAGAAACTGTGTCAGAGGGAGTAATCCAGATTTCAGTGATGGCTAGGAGATGCAAGGAATTTGAGATAAAAAGGTCATGGATGGGGACCAGTTTGTTACAGACAGATCTGGCATTACAGAGGGCACAGGAGAGAGGGAGAGAGTCTAAGGGAGTTATGTGAATGAGATTATCAGGGTTGCTGTAGCAATGAGGTGAGATGGATTTAGAAGACAGGGATACAGAGGTGTAGTGAGGGTGCTGGCTCCTGGGCTAGGAAGGGACACTGCAGCAGTTGAGCATGGAGGGAGTAAAGTGTGGTACAGAGTGGTATGAGGTGAGTTAGGTAGAGGAGGGAGGGAGCAGGGCAGAGTGGTGGACAATTGGGCCCAAGGTAGGGTAGAGGTGAATGACAATGGGGTATCAGGGTAGGAGTGGAAGTGAGGCAGTGGAGTGGATGGGAGACAAAGGAGGGGAGAGAGGAGGAAATGTAGGAGACTAGGGGAGAAGGATAGAGGTGGGAGCAGGGGACAGAGAAAAGGATAGGGCAGACAAGGAGTATTGGGGGGTGATAGTGACAGGCTAGACATTCTGAAGTGTGGAGGAGGTAAATAGTATAATAAATTTGGAAATAGGAGTGGTGGATGTAAGATGAACAGAGCAGTAGGATAGCAGAAATACAGGTGAAAGTACACTGTTGGAAGTGTTCAGTGGCAGTAATTTGGTTAGAGCAGAATTTTATGTGGTTGCAGAAATTTAAGTAGAAGGAGGTGTTAGAAATGAGAAGACATGAGAGGGTTAGCAAGAAGCAAAGGTAGTTTGGACTGGATTTGCAGGTGTGTTAAGACAAAATGATATAGGTTCAGCATGTGCATGAAGATGTTTGTTAATACTTCAAATAAGCATACAAGTAACTGAAGGAGAAATTAAAAGTTGTAAGTGCGTTATAAAAAACATGGTCATACCGTGCTTATTGTCCAGGTTACACTGACAGGAGTTGTTAGGTGTGATAAGAAGATGAACTCACATCTGCTGTGGCAGAGAAATGCATTGAGGGCTACAGAGTTTGAGTGTCCGCCCTTGGGAATAAGCAGCAATTATCATTTGAAGTGGATACATCCTCCCCCAGCCACCTGCTGCGTTAGGAACATTTAACAATTGACTGTTGCTTTGTAACAAGCCCCGTCAGCATACTAGGTATCGTGGAATCACCGTTCCCTTCCCGTGCATACCTACAGAGGGGGAACCGATCAGCTGACTGGAGCTCACACGTCTGCACTGCCATCGTCGAGTCAATACCTGCAGCGGGTGAGAACTAATCTTTGATCAGGGGTGAGCATAACGTCCCCACTCCACTCTATTTACCGCTGTGGACTTCATGCTTTTAGAAAAAATCCTTCCCACTGATTCTGGATTCACCAGCTTTATACCATCAATATATGGACCTCAACTCTGCTAATTTCATTTAAGCTTTATTTTATATTACATCTAAATTGCTATGCTTCATTCACTGCCATCTTAGATTGTTTTCATTGTTTTTTATTTTTGGTTACAAATGTTTATGCAGTAATTATTGCTATTTTATATGTATTCTTAATAAATTGCATTATATGTTATTTTATAAGCGCTTCTTGTTGTTCAGTCTATACAAACATTACGCTATCCCTTATATTTCACCTGCAGCGCATTCATCAGAAGTCAGTGTCAAGTTCAGAAACTTTGGGTAAGAGCGTAAGCAGTCCACCAACACACCTAAATTCCTTCTTCCTCTTGTACCTAAGCTCCAACAAGCTACACCACCAACCCCCTCAATGTCAATTTCCTCCTCAGTCAGGAACGTCAGTAGTCCTGCAGGCCATGTCACTGGCATGACTGACGAGTCCTCTCCTAACCGGGATTCCTCCGGAGGATCCTTGAGTGGTACGCCTACTGCTGCTGTTGTTTTTGCTGCTGGGAGTCGATCGTCATCCTGGAGGGGAAGTCGGAAAACCACTTGTACTACTTCAACTAAGCAACTGGCTGTCCAACAGTCCTTTGCGAGGAAGATGAAATATGACAGCAGTCATCCTGTTGCAAAGCGGATAACGGAGACCTTAACAGCTATGTTAGTATTAGACGTGCGTCCGGTATCCGCCATTGGTGCAGTTGGATTTAGACAATTGATGGAGGTAGTGTGTCCCCGGTACCAAATCCCATCTAGATTCCACTTCACTAGGAAAGTGATTCCCCGACTGTACAGGGACATTAAGAAAAGTGTCCTCAGTGTCCTGAAACATGCAGTTGTACCCAATGTCCACTTAACCACGGACATGTGGACAAGTGGAGCAGGGCAAACTAAGGACTACATGACTGTGACATCCCACTGGGTAGATGTATTGCCTCCCGCAGCAACAACAGCAGTGGCACCAGTAGCAGCATCTCATAAACGCCAGCTCGTTCCTAGGCAGGCTACTCTGTGTATCACCGGTTTCCGTAAGAGGCACTCAGCTGACAACCTCTTACGGAAACTGAGGTACATCATCGTACAATGGCTTACCTCACTTAGACTCTCCTGGGGATTTGTGATATCGGACAATGCCACCAATATTGTGCGTGCATTACATCTGGGCAAATTCCAGCACGTCCCATGTTTTGCACATACAATTAATTTGGTGGTGCAGAATTTTTGAAAAATGACAGGGGTGTGCAGATGCTGTCGGTGGCCCAAAAAATTGTGGGCCACTTTCGGCATTCAGCCACCGCGTGCCAAAGACTGGAGCGCCATCAAACACTCCTGAACCTGCCCTGCCATCACCTGAAGCAAGAGGTGGTAACGAGGTGGAATTCAACACTCTATATTCTTCAGAGGATGGAGGAGCAGCAAAAGGCCATTCAAGCCTATACATCCGCCTACGATATAGGCAAAGGAGGGGGAATGCACCTGACTCAAGCGCAGTGGAGAATTATTTCCATCTTGTGCAAGGTTCTCCAACCCTTCGAACTTGCCACACATGAAGTCAGTTCATACACTCCCAGCTTGAGTCAAGTCATTCCCCTCATCAGGCTTTTGCAGAAGCAGCTGGAGAAATTGAAGGAGGAGCTAAGACGGAGTGATTACGCTAAGTATGTGGTACTTGTGGATGGAGCCCTTCATTGGCTTTGCCAGGATTCAAGGGTGGTCAATCTGTTGAAATCAGAGCACTACATTTTGGCCACCATACTCGATCCTAGGTTTAAAGCCTATGTAGTATCTCTCTTTCTGGCAGACACTATGCAGAGGTTCAAAGACCTGCTAGTGAGAAAATTGTCAACTCATGCGGAACGTGACCCATCAACAGCTCCTCCTTCATTTTCTCCAGCAACTGGGGCTGCAAGGAAAAGGATAAAATTTCCGAGCCTACCTGCTGGCGGTGACGCAGGGCAGTCAGGAGCAAGTGCTGTCATGTGGTCCGGACTGAAGGAGCTGCTAACGATTACTGACATGTCTACTATCACTGCATATGATTCTGTCACCATTGAAAGAATGGTGGAGGATTATATGAGTGGCAGCATCCAAGTAGGCATGTCAGACAGGCCGTACGTATACTGGCAGGAAAAGAGGTAATTTGGAGGCCCTTGCACAAACTGGCTTTATTTTACCTAAGTTGCCCCCCCTCCAGTGTGTACTCCGAAAGAGTGTTTAGTGCAGCCGCTCACCTTGTCAGCGATCGGCGTAGGTGGTTACTTCCACAAAATGTGGAGAAGATGATGTTCATCAAAATGAATTATAAATTCCTCCAGGAAGACATTTACCAGCAATTGCCTCCAGAAAGTACACAGGGACCTGTGATGGTGGATTCCAGTGGGGACAAATTAATAATCTGTGAGGAGGAGGAGGAGGATGTACACACTGAAAGGGGTGAGGAATCAGAGGATGAGGACGACATCTTGCCGCTGTAGAGCCAGTTTGTGCAAGGAGAGATGAATTGCTTCTTTTTTGGTGGGGGGATTAATTGCTTTTTTTTTTGTGGGGGCCCAAACAAACCAATCATTTCAGCCACAGTCGTGTGGCAGACACTGTTGCTGAAATTATTGCTTTGTTAAAGTGTGCATGTCCTGTTTATACAACATAAGGGTTGGTGGGAGAGCCCAAGCACAATTCCATCTTGCACCTCTTATTTATTTATTTTTGCATCATGTGCTGTTTGGGGTCTAGTTTTTAAAAGTGCCATCCTGTCTGACACTGCAGTGCCACACCTACATGGGCCAGGTGTTTGTGCTGCACACTTGTGTCGCTTAGTTTAGTCACCCAGCGACCTCGTTGCACCTCTTTTTTTATCTTTGCATTATGTGCTCTTTGGGGCCTAGTTTTTAAAAGTGCCATCCTGTCTGCCACTGCAGTGCCACTCCTAGATTGGTCAGGTGTTTATGCCGCCCACTTGGGTCGCTTAGCTTAGTCATCCAGCTACCTCGGTGCAAACTTTTGGCCAAAAAACAATATTGTGAGGTGTGAGGTGTTCAGAATAGACTGGAAATGAGTGGATATGAATGTTCTTGAGGTTAATAATACCGTAGGATCAAAATTACCCCCAAATTCTATGATTTTAGCTGTTTTTATGTTTTTTTCAAAAATCATCCAGATCCAAAACCAAAAACTAAACCGAAAGGGTGGTTTTGGCAAAACCTATCCAGATCCAAAACAAGAGCGAGGATCCAGATCCAAAACTAAAACACAAAACACGAAAAGTGCCCGCCGCACATCTCTAGTTCTAATATACATCTGCCAGATTTACGTATAAATTAACATCCACTGTGAAAATCTTCATATTTTGATATTCATAGGATAATTATTTATATATGAAAATATACTTAGAGTTTTAGGAGAAGCCACAAAGCTCCTGCAAGAACATTTCGATTTGAGAGAGCAGAAACTGCCTTTCCCTGGAAAGCTTTAAATTCAGATTATAACATATCTGCTTATGCAAGCATTTGATTAATATAAACCCAACCTGACAGGTTTTCATATCTTCTTATCTCTTGTGAAAACTCATAATAATTGTTGTCTTTGTCGAACACACACGTCCTGTTATTTTTTTTGTTAATGTTGGCTTTATGTTACTGGCCTGTACTTACATTCCGACAGTTATATTAAACCTCTGTCTGTCTACAGTATCTATCTATCTATCTATCTATCTATCTATCTATCTATCTATCTATCTATCTATCTATCTGTCTGTCTGTCTGTCTGTCTGTCTGTCTGTCTGTCTATGGGCCTAATTCAGACCTGATCGCTGTTGTGCGAAATCGCACATTGGCCGATTATCGCATGACTGCGCATGCGTATGGATTGCAATGCGCAGAATCGTGAATCGCTGACATTTGGCGGTGGTAACTGTCTGTTTCCTGGGAGTGTCAGCAAAAATGCAGGCGTTCCCAAGCGTTTTCAGAGAGTGTGTGTGACGTCAGCTCCGGCCCCGATCAGCCGGTTCTCATCGCACTGTAGGAGTAAGTCCTGGACTACACACAGACTGGAAAAATAATTCAGTGGTGAGTGAGTTGCGAATGGATTTGCAGATATCCACTGTCTGTCAAAGTTTTTGCACAGCGTACGCATGCATTCGCACACTTGCACAGGGCGGGTTTTCACTCTCTATGGGCGGCGGCTATCTTATCGCAGTCCTCTGCAAAATCGTGAAGGAGTGATCAGGTCTGAATTAGGCCCTATCTATCTATCTATCTATCTATCTATCTATCTATCTATCTATCTATCTATCTATCTATCTATCTATCTATCTATCACATTTTGTAAAACCTGGAAACATGCCACTTGCTCCAGCAAGAGGGCAAATTAATTTTAGACTAGGCCATTCCGAATACTTTAATACTTTACAGAAGTGTACTGATATTGCATTACTTTAGACATTGCACAGACTTTGAAGAAGGCACCTCAGAAGCAACACAGTGCAGGAAACTGTGCTGTTTTTTTCGGCATTGGCTTTTTGACAAGGGTACTGTAATTCTAGTAGGAGATCAAATATCAAAGATTACAACATGTTGAAAAGTTTAATCCCTCTGCCATTCGTAGCTGCCTCCCCAGCAGTGAAGGGATTAATTGGGACACCGCATTAGCGCTTCCGCTAATCTTGGGAAATTTAGCAGTGTTGTGATCATCTACAGATCAACTTTAAATGAGATACTATATTTAGTAGCAAAGATCAATGAGTGTAGGAGCATTCAGACACACAGCGATGTGCTATATATTTTTGCATCTAGTGATTTAGAATGCAGATGGATTATGTAATAGTCTAGCAGGGGACAAAGTAGAACGTTTTATTTTATGAGTAGCCATCACCTAGGTGACAGGGATTATATCTCTGTAATCCCCGAGGGGTCCTGCTAAGGCAGTTTCTTGGAGGCCCCATCCTAGGTTGTGCGTACAATCTTGGAAGATTGTCCCGGCAGGAAGAGATCGTAGACATGTCGGTGGACACAAATATATTATACACCTATATTATATAAAAGGGACTCACAAAGGTTAGGAGAGAATTGTTTGTTTTCAATGGGGTTTACCTCAATATGTTTTTCTATTCCCTGTCTAACATCCACTTCAGTAAAAGGCCCAATTGCATGCTCCTTGGAAATCAAAGATGCCTAAATACTACCCCTTCCAGACCTGCTTAAAAAAACCAAACGGTAATTTTGTGGCACATCCTAAACGACCTGGGTCTAGTGGTAGTGTAAAAGTTACCGCGTCGGTTGTTCCCAAACTGTGCAGGGTGCACCCGGGTTTTCTTTTGTGTGAAAGCACTGGTCCTGGGATTTAAGATCCGGGTCTGGGAAAAATGCTCTGATTGGCTGTGCGGGGTGTCAGTAGGAAGCTCCGCCTCCCACAGTGACAGCTTTCAGACTTTAGTCACCACATAACTGCCCTGGAATGGGAGTGGTTTTACGGGAGCATTTTTAATAACATGATATGTGTGTGTATGTGTGTGTGTGTGTGTGTGTGTGTGTGTGTCTTTTTGCTTATTTTATTATGCTGCCAATAGCTATGGGAGCATTATTTCTCCTGTTGATCCCTGCAAGTAATTTTGTTTCAGTTTTATGCGGTATGTGCTATATATAAAGTTTACTTTTGATGATACAATTAAAGCAATTTAAACAGTACAAACTTTAGTGTATATTATTAATATAAACCATATAGACAGACCATATAAAAGAAACATACAGTATGCATCTGATGTATTATTGCATTTTTAAATTAACTTTAAATACTTTACTGTATACAAGTGTGTGTGTGTGTGTGTGTGTGTGTGTGTGTGTGTGTGTGGCAAAATAGGTGAGAGTAAATGGCGTGCTGTACATTTGTGCAAGTAGTATGGGTTATACAGTATACTGCACACTGCACGCCATAGCAAGAAAATTATTTGCATGGCACAATAAACTAAGGAAAAAAACAAACTGGTGCACCTTGCTTAATAGGGCAGCTCTATAACGGGTACTACTGTGTGGCGTAACGTGTATAAGGTGCTCTACTGTGTGGCGTAATGTGTATAAGGTGCTCTACTGTGTGGCGTGACATGAATAAGGGACGCTACTGTGTCGTATGTGAATAAGGTTGCATAACTGGGTGGTGTCATTTGAATCGGGGGTATTATTGTGTGGCCACACCCCTTCCCTATGAGACCAAGGCAGTTATTCAGAGACGGACGCAGGAGAGCCGCCGCTCACAGATTCACAATTATTGGAAATCTGCTGCTGAGCAAGGCCTGTTCTGTTGCCTATAGTCCACTTCTGCCACTGCTTTAATTGATAGGCAGCATTGAGGGCTAGGGGGGAGGCCAGTGTTCCTGGCACCACCATTTAACCGGAAGGGGAGAGGCTCCCTTACAAGGCAAACCATCTGTCAGCTGCGTAAGCTGAAGCTTACTCAGTTGTCTGTCTGCGTGAACATCGCGACCAACTTTGGTCACACTGCTGGGATCACATCTACATGCAGGAGGTGTCTCTTCTACTGAGATGTCTCCTGCATGTGCCTTCCTTCAAATCGGAGGGTAATCCAAAGCTGCTTACAAACGTATTTGAATTACTTCCCCTCTAATACCCCTTTCATACCCCTATCAGATTTACAGCGAATAACCTTGGTTTTTGACTGTGAACATGAATCAACCCAGGTATCTGCTACGTGTGAACAGAAATGACCTGGCTCGAAGTCCCGGGTCCACGACCGCGCTCTCTACTACCCCTTCCAGACAAGCTGCTGTTTCCGACTGGACAGGTTCAGCCGTCGCGCTTGGAGGTACGATCATCTCTAAGCCCCGGTTCTTCCTATACTAATAACAAGTTACAGGTTAGATCGACCCCAGTTACTCGTTTACACTGAGCCTTACCTGGGTCCTTCCCGGGAATCACCCTGCTTGCTGGCATGGTTGGATTCCCATATTACTGGACCCAGGTTGGGCAGTTTCCACTGACAAAGATCCCAGGTTGATGCGTGTTCACATACAATAACCCAGGATTTTCATGTCAGTAGAAAAGTATGATTGTGAAGGCAAACAATCCAGGACTAAGTGTCCCGGGGTCCATGACCAGGCTCCCAACAAGGATCACGGAGCTGAGACACGGAAATTGTCTGGCTTGCTAGACCTGGCAAATTTCCGGTTCCATGTCTGAAAGCGGCATACAAGGGGTCGGGGCTGTGTTGGCGGCAGGCGGGATCCCGGTGGTCAGCATCCTGTCCCCGGGATCCCAGCCGCAGAATACTGGTGGGGGGAGCGCAACGAAGGCCCTTGCGGGCTAACTGTTCTCGCCGTGCTGCGGGCACAGTGGTTCACTGCGCTCGCCACAGGTTCTATTACCACACTATGGGTGTTGTGGACACCCACGAGTGGGAATAGTTCCTTCCAGTCAGCATGCCAACTGTCTGCATTTTGAGGGTTCGGGATGCAGGGGGAGTTATTGTGACCGCCCGGTCACATAACTACATCCCCATACAAGGAATGGGTGTGGTTCATCAAATCGACAGTATCTAGGTCGACAATGTTTAGGTCGAGCACTATAGGTCGACAGTCACTAGGTCGACATGGATGGAACGTCGACAGGGTTTCTAGGTCGACATGTGCTAGGTCGACAGGTCTAAAGGTCGACATGAGGTTTAATTTTTTTTTTTGGTGCCGTTTTCTTCGTAGAGTGACCGGGATCCCCAATTAGTGCACCGCGTCCCCTCGCATGGTGCCTTCGCTCCGCTACCGCTTCGCTCGGCACAGATTACCATTCCAAGCATAGTCCAAGTGGATCGTTAAGTATGAAAAAATCCAAAAAAAGAAAAAAAAATGTGAAAACTCATGTCGACCTTTAGACCTGTCGACCCGACCTAGGACATGTCGACCTAGAAACCCTGTCGACCTTCCATCCATGTCGACCTAGTGACTGTCGACCTATAGTGGTCGACCTAAACATTGTCGACCTAGACAGTATCGACCTTCAGACCAGATCCCACAAGGAATATAACAATCATTTACCTGTTTCTCTCAATGGTGATAAACGTATGTATCCTTTTATAAATTCACAGAAGAAATATAATTGGAAGAGTGGGAGAGGATATTGCATAGAAAAGAACTGTGGTGGGAAGTAGAAAATAAAACTTAAGAAATATGTATGTTTATCTAATTATTTTCATATGCCCAACTAAATAACAAAAGATAGCACATATATGATATACTGTATCTCACATCTCAGGTGTAGAATTAATGCATGGGCACTTCTTTATGCTTATATAAAGTTATATATAGTAGCATTACTGCCACAGTATGTCATTAGTACAGAGCTTGTCCAATTTGTTCCTGTTGATCAGGTTAAAGGGTTAAGCAGCACACTGCAATGGGAGTCATTGTAATATTAGACTCAGCTGTTACTGCTACACTAATTGGCATTTAACTTGAGAGCCTTCCTAAGCATCCAAGTAGATACTGTATGTGGAAACTAAATAAGAAGAAAGACATATCGTTTTAAAGGACTATGAACTATTTCAAATACTTTTTAACATATTTTGTACTTCACAGTCAACAAAGCCGGGGACATTTTCTCCTAATATTATGATAGGAAACCTCTGAACTATATCTCCATGTCCAAAATACTTAAGCTCATTAGAGGACACATCAAGCCTCTCACTCCTACAGTAGGTCACTAGAAGCAATGGTGCTGAATCATGTTTGAATTATGCAGATTCTTTGGTTGATTGGAGAACATCTGTGTTTTACTCTTTTGCAATTCCATACCTCCCAACATGGCCCTCTCCTGGAGGGACAGAATGCTCTGCTCCTGGACTTCCCTCTTAATTTATGATTGTCATCACCTGTGCTGAAATACCTTTCTTATCCATTAACCTGTCCAACATAGGTGCCAGAAATCACAAATTAAAGAAAAGTCCAGAAGTAGAGCATTGTGTGCCTCCTGGAGAGGGTCATGTTGGAAGGTATGCAATTCTCCAGACACATACCTCCCAACATCACCCTCTCCAGGAGGGACAAAATGCTCTGCTCCTGGACTTCCCTCTTAATTTATGATTGCCGGCAGGGGAGTATCTACCTATTGGCCTGGATGGCACTCGCCTGGGGTGCCAGACAAGGACGGGGCGCCGTCCGGCAGTGCCATCCATGGCCACAAGGTAGAACCAAGTAGTACTGTCAGACTTGGTGACTGTCTGTTAGGGCCGGCGCCAGTGTCCGGTAGCAGCACACCGCACCTCACTTGTAATCAGACTCAACATAAACTACCACTCCCAGCAGCCCTTGTTGACGGGAGCTCCCGGCAGCAAGGGCTGCTAGGAGCTGTAGTTTACTTTGAGTCTGATTGATCACTAGTGCTGAGCTGTGCTGCTGGACACTGGCGGCGGCAGTGACAGACAGTCACCAGGTACAGTCAGAGCCGGATTATGGGAGGGGGAGGAGGGGGGTCGAGGCACAGGACTGCACTGCCCTGCATTGGACTAGGGCCGTGGATGGAGTGGAAGCAGGGGGGTGGGGCTACACGTCACTACAAGGTAGCCCAGCAGCATGGAGGAGAGGGAGAGAGGACAACGAGCTACTAAAGTACATGCAGTAAGCGTACCCTGTCTGTAATGTGGGGGGTGGGAGGGTCTGTCTGTATGTGTGTCTGTGAATGAATTTATGTATGTGTGTATATATTAGAGATGAGCGCCTGAAATTTTTCGGGTTTTGTGTTTTGGTTTTGGGTTCGGTTCTGCGGCCGTGTTTTGGGTTCGAACGCGTTTTGGCAAAACCTCACCGAATTTTTTTTGTCGGATTCGGGTGTGTTTTGGATTCGGGTGTTTTTTTCCAAAAACACTAAAAAACAGCTTAAATCATAGAATTTGGGGGTCATTTTGATCCCAAAGTATTATTAACCTCAGAAACCATAATTTACACTCATTTTCAGTCTATTCTGAATACCTCACACCTCACAATATTATTTTTAGTCCTAAAATTTGCACCGAGGTCGCTGTGTGAGTAAGATAAGCGACCCTAGTGGCCGACACAAACACCGGGCCCATCTAGGAGTGGCACTGCAGTGTCACGCAGGATGTCCCTTCCAAAAAACCCTCCCCAAACAGCACATGACGCAAAGAAAAAAAGAGGCGCAATGAGGTAGCTGTGTGAGTAAGATTAGCGACCCTAGTGGCCGACACAAACACCGGGCCCATCTAGGAGTGGCACTGCAGTGTCACGCAGGATGGCCCTTCCAAAAAACCCTCCCCAAACAGCACATGACGCAAAGAAAAAAAGAGGCGCAATGAGGTAGCTGTGTGAGTAAGATTAGCGACTCTAGTGGCCGACACAAACACCGGGCCCATCTAGGAGTGGCACTGCAGTGTCACGCAGGATGGCCCTTCCAAAAAACCCTCCCCAAACAGCACATGACGCAAAGAAAAAAAGAGGCGCAATGAGGTAGCTGACTGTGTGAGTAAGATTAGCGACCCTAGTGGCCGACACAAACACCGGGCCCATCTAGGAGTGGCACTGCAGTGTCACGCAGGATGTCCCTTCCAAAAAACCCTCCCCAAACAGCACATGACGCAAAGAAAAAAAGAGGCGCAATGAGGTAGCTGTGTGAGTAAGATTAGCGACCCTAGTGGCCGACACAAACACCGGGCCCATCTAGGAGTGGCACTGCAGTGTCACGCAGGATGGCCCTTCCAAAAAACCCTCCCCAAACAGCACATGACGCAAAGAAAAAAAGAGGCGCAATGAGGTAGCTGTGTGAGTAAGATTAGCGACCCTAGTGGCCGACACAAACACCGGGCACATCTAGGAGTGGCACTGCAGTGTCACGCAGGATGTCCCTTCCAAAAAACCCTCCCCAAACAGCACATGACGCAAAGAAAAAAAGAGGCGCAATGAGGTAGCTGACTGTGTGAGTAAGATTAGCGACCCTAGTGGCCGACACAAACACCGGGCCCATCTAGGAGTGGCACTGCAGTGTCACGCAGGATGTCCCTTCCAAAAAACCCTCCCCAAACAGCACATGACGCAAAGAAAAAAAGAGGCGCAATGAGGTAGCTGACTGTGTGAGTAAGATTAGCGACCCTAGTGGCCGACACAAACACCGGGCCCATCTAGGAGTGGCACTGCAGTGTCACGCAGGATGTCCCTTCCAAAAAACCCTCCCCAAACAGCACATGACGCAAAGAAAAAAAGAGGCGCAATGAGGTAGCTGACTGTGTGAGTAAGATTAGCGACCCTAGTGGCCGACACAAACACCGGGCCCATCTAGGAGTGGCACTGCAGTGTCACGCAGGATGTCCCTTCCAAAAAACCCTCCCCAATCAGCACATGATGCAAAGAAAAAGAAAAGAAAAAAGAGGTGCAAGATGGAATTGTCCTTGGGCCCTCCCACCCACCCTTATGTTGTATAAACAAAACAGGACATGCACACTTTAACCAACCCATCATTTCATTGACAGGGTCTGCCACACGACTGTGACTGATATGACGGGTTGGTTTGGACCCCCCCCAAAAAAGAAGCAATTAATCTCTCCTTGCACAAACTGGCTCTACAGAGGCAAGATGTCCACCTCATCTTCACCCTCCGATATATCACCGTGTACATCCCCCTCCTCACAGATTATCAATTCGTCCCCACTGGAATCCACCATCTCAGCTCCCTGTGTACTTTGTGGAGGCAATTGCTGCTGGTCAATGTCTCCGCGGAGGAATTGATTATAATTCATTTTAATGAACATCATCTTCTCCACATTTTCTGGATGTAACCTCGTACGCCGATTGCTGACAAGGTGAGCGGCGGCACTAAACACTCTTTCGGAGTACACACTTGTGGGAGGGCAACTTAGGTAGAATAAAGCCAGTTTGTGCAAGGGCCTCCAAATTGCCTCTTTTTCCTGCCAGTATAAGTACGGACTGTGTGACGTGCCTACTTGGATGCGGTCACTCATATAATCCTCCACCATTCTATCAATGTTGAGAGAATCATATGCAGTGACAGTAGACGACATGTCCGTAATCGTTGTCAGGTCCTTCAGTCCGGACCAGATGTCAGCATCAGCAGTCGCTCCAGACTGCCCTGCATCACCGCCAGCGGGTGGGCTCGGAATTCTGAGCCTTTTCCTCGCACCCCCAGTTGCGGGAGAATGTGAAGGAGGAGATGTTGACAGGTCGCGTTCCGCTTGACTTGACAATTTTGTCACCAGCAGGTCTTTCAACCCCAGCAGACCTGTGTCTGCCGGAAAGAGAGATCCAAGGTAGGCTTTAAATCTAGGATCGAGCACGGTGGCCAAAATGTAGTGCTCTGATTTCAACAGATTGACCACCCGTGAATCCTTGTTAAGCGAATTAAGGGCTGCATCCACAAGTCCCAC
Organism: Pseudophryne corroboree; assembly: GCF_028390025.1. Lineage (NCBI taxonomy): Eukaryota > Metazoa > Chordata > Amphibia > Anura > Myobatrachidae > Pseudophryne > Pseudophryne corroboree. Next base: position 75,903,098 of record NC_086454.1, on the reverse strand, counting down.
ATGCCTAGCGGAATCGCTCCCTTTTAGCTCCTTCTTCAATGCCTCCAGCTTCTTCTGCAAAAGCCTGATGAGGGGAATGACCTGACTCAGGCTGGCAGTGTCTGAACTGACTTCACGTGTGGCAAGTTCAAAGGGCATCAGAACCTTGCACAACGTTGAAATCATTCTCCACTGCACTTGAGACAGGTGCATTCCACCTACTATATCGTGCTCAATTGTATAGGCTTGAATGGCCTTTTGCTGCTCCTCCAACCTCTGAAGCATATAGAGGGTTGAATTCCACCTCGTTACCACTTCTTGCTTCAGATGATGGCAGGGCAGGTTCAGTAGTTTTTGGTGGTGCTCCAGTCTTCTGTACGTGGTGCCTGTACGCCGAAAGTGTCCCGCAATTTTTCTGGCCACCGACAGCATCTCTTGCACGCCCCTGTCGTTTTTTAAAAAATTCTGCACCACCAAATTCAAGGTATGTGCAAAACATGGGACGTGCTGGAATTTGCCCATATTTAATGCACACACAATATTGCTGGCGTTGTCCGATGCCACAAATCCACAGGAGAGTCCAATTGGGGTAAGCCATTCCGCGATGATCTTCCTCAGTTGCCGTAAGAGGTTTTCAGCTGTGTGCGTATTCTGGAAAGCGGTGATACAAAGCGTAGCCTGCCTAGGAAAGAGTTGGCGTTTGCGAGATGCTGCTACTGGTGCCGCCGCTGCTGTTCTTGCGGCGGGAGTCCATACATCTACCCAGTGGGCTGTCACAGTCATATAGTCCTGACCCTGCCCTGCTCCACTTGTCCACATGTCCGTGGTTAAGTGGACATTGGGTACAACTGCATTTTTTAGGACACTGGTGAGTCTTTTTCTGACGTCCGTGTACATTCTCGGTATCGCCTGCCTAGAGAAGTGGAACCTAGATGGTATTTGGTAACGGGGGCACACTGCCTCAATAAATTGTCTAGTTCCCTGTGAACTAACGGCGGATACCGGACGCACGTCTAACACCAACATAGTTGTCAAGGACTCAGTTATCCGCTTTGCAGTAGGATGACTGCTGTGATATTTCATCTTCCTCGCAAAGGACTGTTGAACAGTCAATTGCTTACTGGAAGTAGTACAAGTGGGCTTACGACTTCCCCTCTGGGATGACCATCGACTCCCAGCGGCAACAACAGCAGCGCCAGCAGCAGTAGGCGTTACACGCAAGGATGCATCGGAGGAATCCCAGGCAGGAGAGGACTCGTCAGAATTGCCAGTGACATGGCCTGCAGGACTATTGGCATTCCTGGGGAAGGAGGAAATTGACACTGAGGGAGTTGGTGGGGTGGTTTGCGTGAGCTTGGTTACAAGAGGAAGGGATTTACTGGTCAGTGGACTGCTTCCGCTGTCACCCAAAGTTTTTGAACTTGTCACTGACTTATTATGAATGCGCTGCAGGTGACGTATAAGGGAGGATGTTCCGAGGTGGTTAACGTCCTTACCCCTACTTATTACAGCTTGACAAAGGGAACACACGGCTTGACACCTGTTGTCCGCATTTCTGGTGAAATACCTCCACACCGAAGAGCTGATTTTTTTGGTATTTTCACCTGGCATGTCAACGGCCATATTCCTCCCACGGACAACAGGTGTCTCCCCGGGTGCCTGACTTAAACAAACCACCTCACCATCAGAATCCTCCTGGTCAATTTCCTCCCCAGCGCCAGCAACACCCATATCCTCCTCATCCTGGTGTACTTCAACACTGACATCTTCAATCTGACTATCAGGAACTGGACTGCGGGTGCTCCTTCCAGCACTTGCAGGGGGCGTGCAAATGGTGGAAGGCGCATGCTCTTCACGTCCAGTGTTGGGAAGGTCAGGCATCGCAACCGACACAATTGGACTCTCCTTGTGGATTTGGGATTTCAAAGAACGCACAGTTCTTTGCGGTGCTTTTGCCAGCTTGAGTCTTTTCAGTTTTCTAGCGAGAGGCTGAGTGCTTCCATCCTCATGTGAAGCTGAACCACTAGCCATGAACATAGGCCAGGGCCTCAGCCGTTCATTGCCACTCCGAGTGGTAAATGGCATATTGGCAAGTTTACGCTTCTCCTCCGACAATTTTATTTTAGGTTTTGGAGTCCTTTTTTTACTGATATTTGGTGTTTTGGTTTTGACATGCTCTGTACTATGCCATTGGGCATCGGCCTTGGCAGACGACGTTGCTGGCATTTCATCGTCTCGGCCATGACTAGTGGCAGCAGCTTCAGCACGAGGTGGAAGTGGATCTTGATCTTTCCCTAATTTTGGAACCTCAACATTTTTGTTCTCCATATTTTAATAGGCACAACTAAAAGGCACCTCAGGTAAACAATGGAGATGGATGGATTGGATACTAGTATACAATTATGGACGGGCTGCCGAGTGCCGACACAGAGGTAGCCACAGCCGTGAACTACCGCACTGTACTGTGTCTGCTGCTAATATAGACTGGTTGATAAAGAGATAGTATACTACTAATATTATATACTGGTGGTCAGGTCACTGGTCACTAGTCACACTGGCAGTGGCACTCCTGCAGCAAAAGTGTGCACTGTTTAATTTTAATATAATATTATGTACTCCTGGCTCCTGCTATAACCTATAACTGGCACTGCAGTAGTGCTCCCCAGTCTCCCCCACAATTATAAGCTGTGTGAGCTGAGCAGTCAGACAGATATATAATATATATAGATGATGCAGCACACTGGCCTGAGCCTGAGCAGTGCACACAGATATGGTATGTGACTGAGTCACTGTGTGCTGTGTATCGCTTTTTTCAGGCAGAGAACGGATTATAAATAAAAGTGGTGGTCACTGGTCACTATCAGCAAAACTCTGCACTGTACACTACTGAGTACTCCTAATGCTCCCCAAAATTAGTAAATCAAGTGTCTCTCTAATCTATTCTAATTCTAAACGGAGAGGACGCCAGCCACGTCCTCTCCCTATCAATCTCAATGCACGTGTGAAAATGGCGGCGACGCGCGGCTCCTTATATAGAATCCGAGTCTCGCGATAGAATCCGAGCCTCGCGAGAATCCGACAGCGTCATGATGACGTTCGGGCGCGCTCGGGTTAACCGAGCAAGGCGGGAAGATCCGAGTCGCTCGGACCCGTGAAAAAAAACATGAAGTTCTGGCGGGTTCGGATTCAGAGAAACCGAACCCGCTCATCTCTAGTATATATGTATGTTTGTGTGTATATAAGTATCTACTGTATTTATGTGTGTATCAGTGTGTGACAATGTATGTGAATAAGTATGTAACTATGTATGTGTGTGTGTGACTGTGTATATACAGCATGTGTGACTGTACTGTATATCATATGTATGTGTTTTGTGTGTGACTATGTATGTAAGTGTATATGTGTGTGCCTATGGGCAGGATCAGATATACTAATGGCAAATGTGGTTTGACCGCATTCCCCATATAAAATTAGAAATATAGTTATTACCACTGGTCAACATTTCCATTTTCTATTTGCATTCCCCATATGACCTGTATAGACAGTGTTTTCTATAGGGGTACGACTGTGTGGCGTAACGTGAATAAGAGACACTACTGTGCGGTGTAATGTGAGTAATGGACACTACTGTGGGTTGTAATGTGAGTAATGGACACTACTGAGCGGTGTAATGTGATATTGTGTGACATAATTTGAAGTACTATTGTGTGGCCATGCCCTTACCCCACAAGGCCACATTCCTTTTTTGACACGCCTTCCCTATTTCAAATTTGTGTATGCATGTGTGTGTGTGTGTGTGTGTGTGTGTGTGTGTGTGTGTGTGTGTGTGTGTGTGTGGGGGGGGGGGGGGGGGGCGGGCACCAGCTCCTGACTTTGCCAGGGGTGCTCGGACTCCTAGATACTCCCCTGATTGCCGGCACCTGTTTTGAACAGGTTAGTGGATAAGAAAGGTGTTTCAGCACAAGTGATGGCAATCATAAATTAAGAGGGAAGTCCAGGAGCAGAGCATTCTGTCCCTCCTGGAGAGGGTCATGTTGGGAGGTATGCAGACAGTGACACGTCATTCGGAGAATCGTTGCCAGTAACTTATGGGTTACTTCCAACACTGTATTTGCCACCACCAAAAGTTAGACTCTCCCACTGCGGCTCCTCGGTTCCGCTTTACCAGAAAAAAATACCTTTGAATCAGTAGCATAGGCCTTGCAAGCCGTAGGTTAAGAACACAGAGGTCAGAACGAGAAATTAAGTTTGATTTTTTAGAATAAGAATACTTCAGAGCTTACAGTTACTGTACTTTGTACCTATCTTTTTTGTATCTTTGATTATATTTAAAAATACACACAGATAACGATTTAAGAAAATAAAAGAAATTCCAGAACTTACTAACAAGATCTTTAGAGTTCTGCTGTGGGGGCTTCACAGATATAGGAGGTATGGAGCGCCCTCATCGCATGGATGTCCCCCGCTTGCCCCACCCTTGGGGATTTTAACCCTTCCAAAACCAGAATTAATGGTTTATCCTGAGGTATCGGAGGGGTTTCCCTGCCAGACCTCAGTGGCATTTAACTACTTGCTTCAGTCTGTTTTAAGTGTAATATCTGGGATCTACCAATATACAGTACTGTGCAGGTTTTATGAACTTAGGGGGTAATTCAGACCTGATCGCTAGGGTGCGTTTTTGCATCCCTGCGATCAGGTAGTCACTGCCTACAGGGTGAGGGTATGGAGTGTGTGCAGGTGTGCTAGACGTTATGATGTCTCTCCCATAGCACGCACTGACATAGCCGGGAGCTGGAAGCCAGAGCTCAGTAGTGAGCTCCTGCCGCCGTCTTCCGCTGTGGAGAGGGAGCCGAGCGCCCGCTGGTAACACATTTTCCTGCGGTGCCGGGCACACAACGGGTTAGGTGAGCCGAAGGATGCAGAACTGTGTTCCGTCTGCAAGTGAACTGACGGAATAGAGTTCCGCCCCGTTCCGGCTCACTTTAACCCCTGCCGAACATGTATACTTTATATATGTCAGGTATGAGTTGGCAACCACAATAGAATACTTAGCTAGCACCTCATCAAAACCATGGTCATTAGAAGACACACCAGCAGCATTCCACTCTAGAACACTAATCATGAGTCCAGCCCCAAGTTTATTAGAACTAACACAAAACGTATTCCACATCCAGTGTATTAAAAATAGGATTTTAATTACCTACAGGTAAATCCTTTTCTCGTAGTCCGTAGGGGATACTGGGGTTCCATTTAGTACCATGGGGTATAGACGTGTCCACTAGGAGCCTTAGGCACTTTAAGAATTTGATAGTGTTTGCTGGCTCCTTCCTCTATGCCCCTCCTACCAGACTCCTGCAGAGGATAGATAAAGAAAGTGGTGAGATTACGAATCAGCACACACAAAACAAGAGGAAAGCCATGCTAACCAAACTTGAAACCAGGAACAGCAACAGCTGAACCAACCAGGATACTTAACTAAGTAACAGTGCAGGAAGAACGAAGCAGCGGAAGGGCGCCCAGTATCCCCTATGGACTACGAGAAAAGGATTTACCGGTAGGTAATTAAAATCCTATTTTCTCTTACATCCTTGGGGATACTGGGAATCCATTTAGTACCATGGGGAAGTACCAAAGCTCCCAAACCGAGTGGGAGAGTGCTGAAGTTCCTGCAGAACTGATTGACCAAACTGAAGGTCCTCAGAGGCCAAAGTATCGAACTTGTAAAACTGCAAATGTGTTCAAACCTGACCTAGTAGCTGCTCGGCAGAGCTGTAAAGCCGAGATACCCCGGACAGCTGCCCAAGAACAACCCACCAACCTAGTAGAGTGGGCCTGTACAGATTTTGGAACCGGCAATCCTGCCGTGGAATAAGCATGCTGGATAGTGAGCCTGATACAGCGTGCAATCGACTGCTTTGAAGCAGGACACCCAATTTTATTGGGATCACAGAGAACGAACAGTGAGTCAGATTTCCTGTGATGAGCTGTTCTCTTTACATACACATTCAAAGCCTTCACAACATCCAAAGACTTTGAAGTAGCAGAGGTGTCCGTAACTGCCGGAACCACAATAGGTTGGTTGATGTGAAACGCGGACATCACCTTAGGAAGAAATTGCTGACGAGTTCTGAGCGGCTCTGTCCTCATGGAAAATTAAGTAGGGACTCTTGTGAGATAACGCCCCTAGCTCTGACACACATCTTGCTGAAGCCAAGGCCAACAGTGTGACGGTCTTCCACGTAAGGTACTTTACGTCAACCTCCTGTAACGGTTCAAACCAGTCCGATTGGAGAAACTTCAGCACCAAATTGAGACCCCAAGGTGCAGTGGGAGGCACAAAGGGAGCCTGGATGTGCAGAACACCTTTCAAGAATGTCTGGACCTCAGGGAGAGAAGCCAATTGTTTCTGAAAGAAAATAGACAAGGCAGAAATCTGGACTTTAATGTAACCTAGGTGTAGGCCCACATCCACTCCCGACTGCAGAAAAAGCAGGAGACATCCCAGATGAAATTCCACCGCAAAATATTGTCTGCTCTCTCACCAAGAGACATACTTCTTCCATATACGGTGGTAATGTTTAGACGTTACCCTCTTACTGGCTTGGATCATAGTTGGGATGACCTTGTCAAGAATCCCTCTCCTGGCTAGAATCAGCCGTTCAACTTCCATGCCGTTAAACGTAGCCACGGTAAGTCTTGATAGATGAACGGGCCCTGTTGCAGAAGATCCTCACGAAAAAGTAGAGGCCACGGATCTTCGATCAGCATCTCGAGAAAATACGCGTGCCAGGCCCTTTGAGGAAAGTCCGGAGCAATGAGTATTACTTGAACCTTTTCCCTTTTTATTTTCTTTAGAATTCTTGGGATCAGAGGTAGTGGAGGAAACATGTACACTAGCTGGTAGACCCACGGCATTGTTAGAGCATCTACCGCCACTGCTTGTGGGTCCCTCGACCTGGAACAGTACTGCTTGAGCGTCTTGTTGAGTTGAGAGGCCATCATGTTGATCTGTGGATATCCCCACCAACGTGTCGACCACCGGAACACCTCTGGGTGGAGGCCCCACTCCCCAAGGTGCAGGTCATGTCTGCTGAGGAAATCTACTTCCAAGTTGTCTACTCCCGGAATGAAGACCTCTGACAACGCCATGGCGTGTTTCTCCACCCAGAGGAGAATTCTTGACACCTCTGACATTGCTGCTCTGGTTTTCATTCCGCCCTGTTGGTTTATGTATGTTACTGCCGTTGCATTGTCCGACAGGACGTGAATGGCCTGATTCCGAAGTAGAGATGAGACTTGCAGAAGGGCGTTGTAGATTGCCCTCAGTTCCAGGATGTTTATTGGAAGGACGACTTCCTGACTTGACCATCTTCCTTGAAACTGCACCCCTTGGGTGACTGCTCCCCAACCTCTGAGGCTTGAGTCTGTGGTTAGCAGAATCCAACTCTGAATCCTGAACCTCCGACCCTCTACGAGGTAGCCACCACTGAAGGGATATTCTGGGCTCTTGGCAACAGACAGATCCTCTGGTGCATGTGAAAATGCGGATCCGGACCATTTGTCCAACAGATCCAGCTGGAAGGGCCTCGCGTGAAACCTTCCGTACTGAAGTGCCTCGTAAGAGGCTACCATTTTCCCCAGAAGGCGAATGCACAGATGCACCGAGATCCGGGTTGGCTTCAGGACAGCCCGAACCATCGACTGGATTACCATAGCCTTCTCCAAGGGAAGAACACTCCCAGAAAAGGAAGCCTCTGTGTCAGTTCCAGGTGAGATTTTGATAAGTTCAGAATCCACCCGTGATCCAGGAGTAGTCTGGTTGAGAGGCCAATGCTGTCCATCAACCGCCCCCTGGACGGTGTCTTTATCAGAAGAATGTCCAGGTACGGAATTAGGTTCACTCCCTGTTTGTGGAGTAGAAACATCATCTCAGCCATCACTTTGGTGAACACTCTCGGTGCCGTGGAGAGACCAAATGGCAGGGCCTGGAACTGGTAGTGGCAGTCCTGCAATGCAAACCGTAGATAAGTCTGATGAGGTGGCCAGATAGGAATGTGAAGGTACACATCCTTAATATCCAGAGACACTAGGAATTCCCCCTCCTCCAGACCTGAGATCACCGCTCTCAGAGACTCCATCTTGAATTTGAACACTCGTAAGTACGGGTTCAACGACTTGTGAGGTTCAAAATCGGTCTTACCAAACCATCCAGTTTTGGTACTACAAACAAGTTGGAATAATGGGCCTAATTCAGATCTGATCGCAGCAGCAAATTTGTTACCTAATGGGCAAAACCATGTGCACTGCAGGAGGGGCAGATATAACATGTGCAGAGAGAGTTAGATTTGGGTGGGTTGTGTTCAAACTGAAATCTAAACTGCATTATAAAAATAAAGCAGCCAGTATTTACCCTGCACAGAAACAAAATAACCCACCCAAATCTAACTCTCTCTGCACATTTTATATCTGTCTCCCCTGCAGTGCACATGGTTTTGCCCATTAACTAACAAATTTGCTGCTGCGATCAGATCTGAATTAGGCCCAATATCCCTTGTTTTGCAGATGAGGTGGAACTGGAACAATGACCTGAGTCTGTTCCAGTTTTTGAATAGCGTCCTGTAAGATTATACTTGCCTCTTGTGAAACTGGTAAACATGATTTGAAGAATCTGTGAGGTAGGAGCTTCTAAAACTCCAGTCTGTAGCCCTGGGAAATAAGATCTATGACCCAGGGATCTTGGCACAAACCTGTCCAGAAGTGACTGAAAATTTTTAGTCGGGCTCTCACCCGCCAGTCTTCCGGGCATCGCGGTCCACGGTCATGCTGAAGGCTTTGAGGAGTAGGTTACCCGACCATTTGGTGAGGGCCTTAGCAATCCACCCACATGCTATAGTGGGTTTCTGGGCCACCCCAGCAGCTGTATACAAAGATTTCAGTGTAGTCTCAATTCTACTATCAGCCATGTCTTCTCCTGTTGGATTTCCTGACAGATCACCCGCAGACAGTCAGACTGGGCTCTGACTTGTCTTCGGAATTGGTATTAAACGTAGGAGTTCCGCAGGGTTGTGTTTTAAGCCCCTTTTTATACTCCTTGTATATCTCCGACTGTGAGTCTAATTCGGAAACAATCTCTGTGATAAAGTTTGCGGATGATACCACTTTAGTGGGTTTGATAACTAGCGGAGATGAGAGTAGTTACAGAGAGGAAGTGAGAAGACTCGCTGAGTGGGGGGGTAAAAAAATAACCTGCTATTAAACGGTAAGAAAACTAAGGAGGTTGTTATAGACTTCAGGAAATCTAAGAAAACCAGCATTTGTCGATTGATATTGAATGGTGAGGAGGTGGATAGGGTTACCGATGTGAAATTTTTGTTGATTCAATTTACAGAGGATTTATCATAGTCTTTGCATATCACGTCGGTGGTTGGGAAGGCCCAGCAACGTCTTTTCTTCTTACGGAAGCTCCGAGCAGCAGGTCTGCAGCAATAGACTCTTGTTAATTTCTACCGCTGCGTGATTGAGAGCTTGCTGACCTACGTGATCACGGTGGGATATGGTAATGCCAAGTGTTCTGATCTTGTTGCCTTGGATAGAGTGATTAAATCTGCAGAGGATCATTGGCCAGTTCTTGCCTAGGTTGGTGGATGTACTCACTGTAAGGAGTCTGTCGAAGGCAATTAAGATGATTGAAGATAGCGGTCATCCTTGTAATGTGTTTTTTTCCCTTTTGACATCGGGGAGACGTTATAGGTGTTTAGGATGTCAAACCAGCAGGTTGAGGAATAGCTTCTTCCCCTCTGTGATTGTTAGCTTGAATTCTCAGCTTTGCTAATTTTATTTTTGGTGTATTTATGACAAGAGAACTGTATGTAATTTCGCTATACATGTTCATGCTATAGTGACAATAAATTATTCTTATCTTATCTTTAGGGAGGCTGCACCCGGGACAGGCAATACAATTTTCCGTGACATCCTGGATACTGATGCTTCCACTATCGGTGGATTTTCCAGTTTTTTCCTATCCTCAGGAGGAAAAGAAAAAGATGATATCAACCATTTAGGGATTTGAAATTTCCTATCAGGATTAACCCACGGTTCTTCAAACAGGGTATTTAGTTTCTTTGACACAGGAAAAGTGGCTGAGGATTTCTTTTTTATATTAAAATAAGATTCCCCAGTCTCCTCTGTCACCTTATCAGGGATATGCAGAAGTTCTCTGATAGCTTCTATGTGAGCCTCTATTCCCTGTGACAGAGTAGCCTCCCCCACCTCTGCATCCACCTTCCCCTCCTCCATGTCTGACCCTTCATCATCAGAGTCAGACTGCAGGATATGGGACAAACGGCAGGGGACTGAGACGCTGGTTTAGGTACTGAGACTCTTTTCATAAACTCAGTCATCGATTGTCTTAAGTATTGCGTCTCTTTCTCATTACGGGACAATTTAGTAGAAATGTTGGAAATCGTTCCCCTAATGGAGTCCAGCCAAGCTGGCTCTGCCCCGCTAGCCTGGGAAGGTACACTGCACTGAGTACACTGTAGTGAACCCTCTGGAGAAGAGGAACACTGTGCCTTACATGAAACACACTCTTTGTTTGACATACTGTGATAGTGACAGCACACACACACACACACACACACACACACACACACACACACACACACACACAGGAACAGGTTAAATTTCAATTAACCCACAATGAGCCCTTCCAGGGAGACACAGAGATAGTATGGAGCCAGCATACAGCGCCCTCACTGCTAATGCCAAGCTTAGGTGGGTTGCAGACTAAGTACCCAGATTGGTGACTTGGTAAACTAGTAAGCGCTCCCCCCCTGCTATGACCCCTGGTACCTCTAAGGTAAAATGGAGTCTCTCCGGAGGAGCTGTGCGTCCCTGTCAGTCAGCGTCTGTGTCCACTGCAGAGAGGAAATGACGCTGGTGAGCAGCTGGATCCGCTCATAGTGAAGCCCTGCCCCTTCAATGGCGCGGCCTTCCCGCACTGTTTTATATTGGCTGAGGTAATTTTGTGCCTAAAATGGAGTCAGCCCCATTTTAAGTCTGTAATGCCAGTCTGGGTACTGTGTGTACACATATAGTATACTCAGACTCAGTTCGCTCCCGCAGAAGCCCTGCGTACTGAGTCTGGAGACTCAGCCGCCCCATGTAGAAGCCGTGCATCTCCGTACCCTCATGCCGCCATAATGGCTGGCGACCCGCTAACCAGGACGCCGGCTTAGTACTCACCACTTTTCTATCTTCTGGCTCAGTTAGGGGCGGCGGCGTTCTGCGGGAATGTACACTCGCCGTGGTGGGGCTTGCAAATAGTTCCCTCAGGATCTAGTGTCCTGTCAGCGGGGAATGGGACCATTAACCCTTCAAGAGGTTGTGCTTTTCCTCCCCCTAAGTCCCACGAAGCAGGCAGGCTGGTGCCATCCAGTCCTGTCTGAAAATAACAAACAGATAAAATAAATGCAGAAAACTCTTCAGGAGCTTCCAGCGACGTGACCTGGGCACATTTTCTAAACTGAGTCTGGTAGGAGGGGCCTAGAGGGAGGAGCCAGCGCACACTATCAAATTCTTAAAGTTCTCAAGGCTCCTAGTGGACCCGTCTATACCCCATGGTACTAAATGGATTCCCTGTATCCCCAAGGACATAACAGAAATATCCAACAAGCCTTTAATTCCAAGTTCACTAGACCACTCCACCAACTACAAAGCCTCCTCACATACTACACAGCATTATGTTACAATGCACAAAAATCATCCCAACCCAAGTTTATTAAACAATACATTGCAGGACTCAAGGATTATGTTCACCAAGTCTCCAACTTAAAGTTAATTAGAATACACGCAGAGAAAGCCTTCTGCCCCAAATTCGTAAGATTGTAATGTCTTGGGTATTCTCATCCGAATCAGAACCCTTGGGCTGGACTGACGAGGATTAGTGAAACCATGGGCAACTTCTCCACTGGCTCACTTCTCCACTTTTATCACTGCTTAGTGCATCTCCCTCTAAGACCCCGGTTTGTGATATGCAAACACCACTCCTCTAACATAGTAGGCCTCCAGCCGTAAAAAAATAATAATAATAATAATAATAATAATTGCAATGCAGTAACTAGAGTGGATGAGTTCTCTTTAGTAAATGGCTTGGGAATACTTCATACCCTCCAATACGGCTGTGCCGAAAATCGGTACAAATTAGGAAAGGGGGCGTAGCCATGGGTAAAGGGTGTGTGGCTACGCAACACTCCCATAGGAAGCAATAGAATTGGGGGACCACGACACCCAGTACAAAGCCCTTGTCACCATTTTCTAAACAGGTCATAAGAGTTAATTTAAGTTAATTCACAGAGCTGCAAATAAAGCGCCCAACAAATGTTATGAAGTTATGTCATACTTGCCTACTCTCCCGGAAGCTGCAGGAGGCTCCCGTTTTTTGCGGTAGTCCCCTGCACCCCCGGAAGAGTAGGCAAGTCTCCCGCATCCTGCTCGCATCCTAGTGATGTGGGCAGGATGGAGAGATACTCTCCTGAGTTTACGGGTCCGTGGAGTGGGGAAGGGGTTAAAATGACGCGAATCGCTGCATTTTAGCCCCGCCCCCTTCCCGCAGACCCGTGAATCGCAGCGTTTTGTGGGGGCGGGTCTTGATGATGTCACAGCCCTGCCCCCTGAAGTCTCCTGCAGGGTCTTCTCTTCGGGCTTCTCCCGGAAAGGAGACATTAAAAGTAGGTAAGTATGAGTTATGTATCAATTGTTGCTGAGTTGTGGTCGCTATACAAGGGGTGTGCAATAAGTTTCCGGAAGTGCAGTGAATAGGTAGAGTAGACACAATCTGACTGTAAATAAAGTTAATGCTACAACAATAAAGGCACACTAGTCTAGGATGTCAGTTGATGTTTGTACTCGCTAACTAATAAAGTTACATACAATTTCAAAACATCTTAAAACTTGTCGTAGTGTAGAAATTTACAGTCATGTTCAACTAAGGGTCTAAGGTGAATGTATGCCCAATTGTGCAATCACCAGTCCAGTTGCAATTGAAGGTGCGTAACTGGACTGTAACTGGGCTGTAAATGAATGAAGGGCATTATCTTCAGTAGATATACAGTATAATGTATAGTGATGTAATAATCCAGTAGAAATACTGTATACTGGATAGTGATGTTGTAATTCTATGTATACTGTATGTACCTGGACCAACTATATACCACCAGGTACAGATGTTGCATGGTCACACCTAATAAATGGAATATGGACATGTGCCTACAGTATGAAGCCAAGCAGGCCCATAGTCACAGAATGAAATTCCCTGCAAACCATTATTTTTTTACCATTTACAACTAATGCTCTTAGGCGCTGATTCCGAGCTGAGAGCAAAGCCAAAAAAGCAAGTAACTCTGCACATTGCTAAGGGCTGTAGTCATAATGTCGGTATGTAAAATGTTGAAAGTTATGATGTCGAGATTGTTGAAATGTAGACATTGTCAGTATCTGCAAAATGTCGACGTGTTCACAATGTCAATGTGTGAAATGTTGACATTTTGCAGGGACCGGAGTGTTATGGTCAGTTTAAAGTTATGGTTCAGCTACCGGAGGGAATGGTTAGGGTTAGGCTATGGCAGGGGAAAGTTAGGGTTTGGCTATGGGAGGGGAAGGTGTCAAAGTCAGAAAAATATCACGCTACACGCTGCCATATATGCACCTCATGCGAGTGCCTGCTGCGTGTGCATGAGCCCTCCCGTGCGTGCGCATACTCTCAGTTGCGTGCACCCGCAGGCGCGCGGTATGCGCATTTACGGTAGAGTTTATGTTCGTCTAGCGGGCGACTCAATCGTAACATATTTTAGTCATATAATGTATTTTGTAGATAATGGTCCCTTTGATAGAATCTGAAAGTTTAGTTAATGTAGTATGTTCGGGGACAGAGAGATCCCTCTTTGTTTGATACGAAGGGTCAGACAGGGGTTACACAGTGGTGTTTAGTATCCATCGGAAGAGAATATAATTAGCAATATTCCGGTGTTGGTTTGAAGCGGATTAATCGCTCGTGCGTAAAGTTATGGACATAAGAAGTTTATGGACATTTACTATATTTGCACTTTATTACCCATGCGGCGGGAAACCCAGTTTCCCACCCACCTGAGCAGTTAGGAATAGTCACAGCCCACCTGTATGAACCAACCTATGACCTTTTGTTATAATGCGGAGACGGATTCCTGTGTCCAATGAACAATAAGAATTTAGGGACCATTGTACTGTATTGTGTGTAGTGTATATAAGGTCAGCCGGCCTGAACAGCTCCCCGACTCTCTACACAAAGGGTTTTTCATATTGACAAACTTGGGGTCTGGTACCAGGCTGCGCTGCGATCGTTCCCAGTGTGTGTGTGTAAGTAATTCTCTGTAATCATCTCGCTCTTTGTTTGTATTGGCCACATTCTCTCATTCTCTCTCTTTCTGTTTAGTTTAAGATTGTAACGTTATTGTATATTTCTGTCTAGATATTCTGTTAGATTTATATGTTAGTATGTAGTGTATGACTTGTAAACTGTTTTACCCCTTTTCGATATAACTTAAAGCTTGATAGTAAAGGTGTTGGATCCTTAGCACGGTATTGTGTGTTCATTATATTGCAGAGGGTAATAGGAGCATCTCTATCGCTCAAACAGCTTTAGTGTAAACAAGGTTAAGCAGCGTTATATCGCTACAGTGTTTCAGTACAAGGTCTACAGTATAAGAATATCCTTTCTGTGTGTTACATTCAAGGTCTACTGATTGTTATCTTGTGAGCGTCTGCGCCGCTCGTGATCTCCTCGTGGTCTCGAGCGTATGCTACGCTGATAGCGTAGCATTACGGTAGTCGCTCACCTATAGTGTGCCCGATACCAACAGCGTATTCTCGCAAGCGTTTGTGTCGCTCCGGCGGCTCGCTCCCGATACAGCGTCCGCTACGCTAAGGGCGTACCCTTACGGTACCTCGTGCGCCAATTGCGTACTGTGTCTCTTAACCTCTTTATAGTGTGTTATATAGGATAAATATTAGACTTTATCAATTGAGGGCTCGTCCGTCCTCCACATATCCTCACTGCTGTAATCAGACTTTATCTGTCAGCAAAGGGCGGGAACGCAGTATCCCTTCGTATCCGTATTGGTGGTGAGGGATACAGTGGTGCTGACTAGATGAGCGTCTGTTACGCTACGTTGTAGGAGTGCTGGGGTGGAATCCGGAACCGGAGGTAAGAACAATACGTTAGTATCTTTTAAAACTGTTTATTTCTGTTTTTGCATACACACACATGCACGCACACATCTACATTGTTGCAGCTCACTTTCTTGTTGTCATTAGAATTGATTATTAGACACGTGCTGAAGAAATCTGGTGCTATTTAGTTAAGATTAAATAGGGTAATTTTTAAGGGAATAATTGTAAAGGACACGCACACAGCATAGCAAATACTGTGTGGTGTACGGTAAGCGATTTCTGTTGAATATTGTTTACATTGATAGAAACGTGTTGATTGTGTCGCTGTGGGCGTATCTGCACTTTGTGCATAAGTGTCTCGGACAACGTGCGAAAGCACGTACGTGACGCAAAGGCATACGCACGTGGCGTGTTTTACGCAACGGAGCGTACGGATACGCCCACTGAGACTCAAATCACACAATAACCTTGTTTAGGGTGGGCGGTATAGTATAGCCACCTGATAATAGCACAAGGTTTATTCAGTTTTTCCAAAAAAAGTATTAGTTAAAAGAAAACCTTTTTCTACTGAAAAAAAGGTAGGATTGGACTCCTACCTTTATGAAAGGAATTTCTGTACAGAAAGCTCAGGGGTGTGTATGAGTTTATAGGAGTGAGTGTGGAACTTAAGGTATTATTTTTGTGAACCCACAAATCGGGATCCCGTCGGAGACCACATCAGGTGAGTGGACACTTGGTGGCGTGGACTGGCTTGCCCACGTTAACATTGTAGAAGGTAAAAGGAGCAAGTAGTTTCCGCAGACAAAAGGACTGCGAGGTATTTAAGCGCAGCCCGAGGGGTTTGGCGTAGCACCCATATAGTCAAGGTAAAGCTCCGGCTGAAGGTTTCGCAGCCTAAACAACCGATTCCATTGGTCGTAAAGCGTATAAATATTTAGTTATTTATGCGCTGTGCGACTGGACCGCACGTAATTGTGTGCATTAGTTTGTTACCTTGATACCCATTAAAAATTTATTGTGGGATCATAAACGCTATTTGTACATTCTAACGTGATTTGTGTAGGTTTTTGTTATTTTAAGGGAGTTTCGCTGTTCACTAAGGAAATCTCCAACAACCAATACTTACTGGGGAGGGATCGCATACTCCCACGCGCCCCAGTAAATAGAGGTTACAAAAGATCCCACGGATTGGATAGGCCAATTGGGGCGCAGACTGAGTGAAGGCACTAGTTGAACTTTCACCGTCGCCTTACCGCGGGCAATCAGGTCTGTTTGTGAGAATTAGCTAAGACAGCAATATCTACAAACGATGGGGGCCAGTTGTTCAAAGAAGGGACGTCCAACAAGGATTCACGTTGGTAGTTGCTGGCCCAAAGGGTCCGCAAGGTATCAGGTATTCAAAGAATGGGAACGAATGACAGAGGATGATGGGGAACAGTCTCCCCGGGTAGGCAGTCTGAACCCTGAGGTATTACAGAACCTACGAAAAAGGATAGGTCTAATAAAATCTGCCAAGCAGAGGATTAGACAAAATGATTGTTTACAGTTATGGCAACGGGAAAGGGAAATACAAGGAGAGTTAGCTCATACAGCTGACTCTCACCTTGGTGAGAGAAATGTGGCAATGAGAGAGAGGGTGGTTACAGAGAATGACACACTGGTGAATGATAAAAATGCACTTAGCAACTGTATTATAGATGATAAGAATAATTGTAATAAACGTAACAATGATAATTGCAATACTGTTCAATGTACAACTGTTAACCTGTGCAAGTCGCACCCCATGTTAAACTTCCCTCAGGATTACCAGCAAGAAAGTGAGCCCAGAACGATGTCGGCACCTCTTCCAGAAGCCATCCTACAAGACATCCAGGTGGACGCGACCAAATCGGTAAAGGCAGTAATCAAACCCCCTAACGGAGGGTCAGGTGAGGTCGTGTCCACAGGTACGTACGGTGTTATATATCGTGCACAAACAAATGTACCTCATATTGTAAGACCAACACAAGATGATGTAATTGAATTTAGTCCTGTCAGGGTGATCACAGTCCCCAATGGGAAGACTGACGCTCAGGGAATCATTCTCGTCAAGGACAGTGCAATGCGCCGTCCCTGGTCTCGGACAGAATTAAGGTCAATTATGTCTGAATTCCCTGATCCTAGGAAAGATCTAGATGCATGTCAGAGATTTATCAAAGAACTAGGAAACTCCACAGAACCCACCAACAAAGATTGGCGGACAGTGCTGAGGGCATGTTTGCCCTCCAGCGTTGACCCTGCGAAATTTATTGCTGATTGTAAAGTAGACACAGAGGTACCTCGTACGGAGGAACACAATCAGGAATGTATTAAGCAGATCAACCGACAGTTAGGAGTATATTTCCCTGCCGTTGTCAAGTGGAATGAAATTTTCTCCATAAGACAAAACGAAGGGGAAAGTACTTCTAATTATTTCCATCGGGCATTGCAGGACATGACTAGGTATACCGGTATAGCAAACATTAAAACAAATGTGAAGCATAGAGAAGTAGCGGTTAAAGTATTAATGAATGGTTTAAAGGAGGTGTTGAGAACAAGGGTACAGACCACCAACCCAAACTGGAGAAATATCTCGGTGGCTGCACTAAGAAAGTCCGCTGTTGGGCATGAGCAAAACATCAGCAAGCACAGGGAAACACAGAGACGTAAGGAGCCTCAGATCCCTGTGGGTAAGTCCAAGGTGATAAGGTGTTATAATTGCCAGATGGAAGGCCATTATGCAAGAGATTGTAGATCAAGAAATTTACAGAAGGTATATAAACCCCCTAGACAACAACATAACCATGGTATCCAAGGAGTCAGGGAAGTACAGGGAAAGCGGTTGATGGTGATGAGCATCCAAGCATTTGAGGAGGCATCAAATCAACCAAGACCTCAGGTCACTGGCACTTGGAGGAAGCCCAGGGCTTGATATCTTTGTAAAAGAGAAGGGCATTATGCCAGTAACTGTAACAGCCCACATAAAGTCAGACCCCTAGACAAGAACACGAGCAGAGTTACGACACTTGGAAGTATAATCAGGTATCACGCATGTCAAATTTTGGTCCACACATATAATTTATGATTAGGAAAATTGATCATTAGGACTGATGGTAAGCCTGAGGTAACGGTTAATAAATTGGGAGGTCATTCCCTGAAGACACAGGAATGACCGGGTAAAATTTGTAATGTATCTGTGAAATGTTATCTTTTTCCCCATCTCTGACGGTCATCAGCAGGACTCAAACATTGCATAGCTACTTGGTCTTTGCAGAAGTCTACCAAACCCCAGCATGACCTACCCGCATCAATGTATCCTGGCCAGATACAAAGGGTGGAGTATGGAGGTGCTGGTGGGAGGGACTGAGCAAGGATACCATTGGACATGTAGATATGACAGCCTGATGATGAACGGCAGATCTGACAATGTTTTAAAATGTTTGAAAAATGTTTTTTTTCCTGTTGTTGTTTATTGTTGGTTTATGTAATATATATGTATATGAATTGTTCTCTCTCTCTTTTGTTTTTTTTTTGTTTTGTTTTCTCTCTTCCCACTCATGTTTTCATGTTTTAAAGATGGTATGTCACACATCAGTTAGACAAATGGTAATGCAAGATTTTTGCTCCTTACAGAGAGATCGCTGATTTGGAAGGAATATTGTATCACTGGAGTGTTCGTTTGGAAGACTGAGAGACAGCACCTTTGAGATGACAGCAGAACAAGAAGAACAACAAGACTAGAGAACTAATTATCGTAACAAGTTTCTCTCCCCCTCAAACTGTTTTTTGTACCCCCATTACAAATTTCTCCTTTTCTCCTCCTGTAAGATGGACTTGCCCCAAGAGACTGTGATATGGATTTTCCTGTTGACCATGATGTTGACCAGAGCAGTCTGTTTCGGTGAGAGTACCAGTGAGGTCGAGAAAGGATCCAGAAGGGTTTCTGATGACTAAGACGGAGGTGTAAATTTCCAATAGCAACACAATCACCGAGCAAAGGCGAGTACCGGAAACGATCCAGCAGCCATGTTATTTGTAAACATTGTGAAGGAATGTTAACTGAAAAGAACTGTATCTGTAGACACTGTGATAGTTGAGGATGGGTGCATCAAGAAATGTCAGTCCAGTTTTAACATTAACATGGATAGGCATCCATTGAGTGACTATCACTCCTTAGTGGGTAAAGTACTAAATCAGACAGACTGTTGGGTATGCTCTCAAGTACCTCAAGGTCACAGCAAGTCAGGACTAGTACCATTTCCTTTAACGATAGGGGAGGTACTTGAGTTAAGTGGTGGGAGGCCGGTGGACAGGAGGTTTAATATCTCTAGTCCTCCTAGTTTGAAGCTCCACCAATATCATGTGGATAGATCCCTAGTATGTTTTAACATTTCCAATCCCCGAAAGCCGGGAAATTGGGAAGTGTCATGGAATAACCAAACCATGACCTTTTCATACAGAGCCGATAGAATGCCTACAGATACAGAACTTATACGCCACTTAGCCGGTAGTGGAAGATATTTCCGATATAGGTATACCCTAGGAAGTAGGAACATGAGAGTTGGAGAGGTATCACCAGGATACTGTGCACATATCGTACAAACTGATACGTGTACTAAACAGATGGGAGAATTAGGGTTAGGAGATTTCATATGGAAAATGTGTAATATGGTAATGTCCTACTCCGTCCCATATGTTCTCCCCGATGATGCATATTTCATATGCGGGAGGAAGGCGTATAAGTGGCTTGCCCCAAACTCAGAAGGGATATGTTATATTGGAAAAGTACTGCCTGAGGTAATGACCGTATCCCACACTAAAATGAAGGATATTCACCGCAGTGCCCAAGCTCCTTATACTCACACTCATTACGAGCACATCGTTAAACGGCACCTGATAGAAAGAACAGAGCACCCGGCCTCTGACCTGATCAATGAATCCACCGGGATTCAATTCCTAATCGCGTTAGATATCACTCGTACCGCCAGAGGAGTGATAAATTATAAATATATATCTGCGCTTGCAAATTTATTAGACAATATCACTGAAATGTATGATGACACATTCAGGTATACCGGAAGGGAGCTCCAAGCTTATAAAACAGAACTGGTTCAGCATAGGATGATTCTCAATTATCTCACAGCTGTGACAGGCGGGTATTGTGTTACCCTAGCGACTCAGTATGGAATAAAGTGCTGCACATATATTACAAACAGCACCGAGGACCCGGTCGAGGTCATAGACAAAAAGATGGACGACATTCTCCAATTAAAATGGGAGTTCCGAAGGAAACACAATCTCACCCTTGCCGCTGTGGGTAATGAGCTGACCAGTTGGGTGTCATGGTTGAACCCACGAAATTGGTACTCTGGTTTAGGAGAATGGACTCAAGGAATTATCATGGATGTAGGGAAATTTCTTTTGTGTACTCTGGGTGTCATCATATTGGTCGGTCTGATATTTAGATGCGTTCGGGTTTTAACAAAGTGTAAACGTAGCGCCCGAGTGATGAGTTTAAGAAGTGAAGATACTGTAATAACAACGACTGATTTGGTTTATGACCCAACGAAAGAGACAATGTTGTGATGAAAATGTGATTCCACGGTCCGTTTCTTTCACCCGTTTCTCCTTTGTTTTCCTCCAAGGTACAAAGACATCCGCTTGGAAGAAGAATTTGACAACCTTTTACACAGACAACTGATGGACTATGCCATAGACCCCCATATCCCTAGTACTTAAAATTTTACGCTAGCCCAACACTTTTTGTAAGTCTATGGACATTGAGAAAGCTTTTTGCTTGCATTGTTGGCAAAAGCCTAAGGAGACTACAGTCAACATGTACATCGAGACAAGACAAGACACAAGACAAGACCTCAATCGGCAAATGTATATTAAACTCACATAGTTTATCACTGCATTTACCATAATTGTTCTTTATCTTCATCTCTACAACCTTCAGGTAATAACACACATAGTCGATAGGGAATATAGGCACAGATATCAGCACTCACATATTCCCCCATTCATGTATCATCAACTAAAATGTGCTCCCCCATTTTGTGGCAACCAAAAGCCGAAAAGAGCTCGGTAAAGTTTGACAGCCCATCCACAGACCCGTACCACGGGATAAGAAGGAATTCAAATGTATACTTCGCAATACCTCGAAGCTTGATTTAAAACACGTACGGCACGATGATACATGACCCCCCAAACATGGATACATACACACATGCTTCTGCTATCTCACTAGGTCATACCCTTTTCCTACCATCTCCTCTCCTCCCCTACCCAACCATAGAAATGTATTTACACATGACATATATTTTTCTCTTTTTGAAATGTTTTAGGAAGTGGCAGTTATTGGTGACTGCCAAAGGGTGGACTGTCAAAGTCAGAAAAATATCACGCTACACGCTGCCATATATGCACCTCATGCGAGTGCCTGCTGCGTGTGCATGAGCCCTCCCGTGCGTGCGCATACTCTCAGTTGCGTGCACCCGCAGGCGCGCGGTATACGCATTTACGGTAGAGTTTATGTTCGTCTAGCGGGCGACTCAATCGTAACATATTTTAGTCATATAATGTATTTTGTAGATTATGGTCCCTTTGATAGAATCTGAAAGTTTAGTTAATGTAGTATGTTCAGGGACAGAGAGATCCCTCTTTGTTTGATACGAAGGGTCAGACAGGGGTTACACAGTGGTGTTTAGTATCCATCGGAAGATAATATAATTAGCAATATTCCGGTGTTGGTTTGAAGCGGATTAATCGCTCGTGCGTAAAGTTATGGACATAAGAAGTTTATGGACATTTACTATATTTGCACTTTATTACCCATGCGGCGGGAAACCCAGTTTCCCACCCACCTGAGCAGTTAGGAATAGTCACAGCCCACCTGTATGAACCAACCTATGACCTTTTGTTATAATGCGGAGACGGATTCCTGTGTCCAATGAACAATAAGAATGTAGGGACCATTGTACTGTATTGTGTGTAGTGTATATAAGGTCAGCCGGCCTGAACAGCTCCCCGACTCTCTCCACAAAGGGTTTTTCATATTGACAAACTTGGGGTCTGGTACCAGGCTGCGCTGCGATCGTTCCCAGTGTGTGTGTGTAAGTAATTCTCTGTAATCATCTCGCTCTTTGTTTGTATTGGCCACATTCTCTCATTCTCTCTCTTTCTGTTTAATTTAAGATTGTAACGTTATTGTATATTTCTGTCTAGATATTCTGTTAGATTTATATGTTAGTATGTAGTGTATGACTTGTAAACTGTTTTACCCCTTTTCGATATAACTTAAAGCTTGATAGTAAAGGTGTTGGATCCTTAGCACGGTATTGTGTGTTCATTATATTGCAGAGGGTAATAGGAGCGTCTCTATCGCTCAAACAGCTTTAGTGTAAACAAGGTTAAGCAGCGTTATATCGCTACAGTGTTTCAGTACAAGGTCTACAGTATAAGAATATCCTTTCTGTGTGTTACATTCAAGGTCTACTGATTGTTATCTTGTGAGCGTCTGCGCCGCTCGTGATCTCCTCGTGGTCTCGAGCGTATGCTACGCTGATAGCGTAGCATTACGGTAGTCGCTCACCTATAGTGCGCCCGATACCAACAGCGTATTCTCGCAAGCGTTTGTGTCGCTCAGGCGGCTCGCTCCCGATACAGCGTCCGCTACGCTAAGGGCGTACCCTTACGGTACCTCGTGCGCCAATTGCGTACTGTGTCTCTTAACCTCTTTATAATGTGTTATATAGGATAAATATTAGACTTTATCAATTGAGGGCTCGTCCGTCCTCCACATATCCTCACTGCTGTAATCAGACTTTATCTGTCAGCAAAGGGCGGGAACGCAGTATCCCTTCGTATCCGTATTGGTGGTGAGGGATACAGTGGTGCTGACTAGATGAGCGTCTGTTACGCTACGTTGTAGGAGTGCTGGGGTGGAATCCGGAACCAGAGGTAAGAACAATACGTTAGTATCTTTTAAAACTGTTTATTTCTGTTTTTGCATACACACACATGCACGCACACATCTACATTGTTGCAGCTCACTTTCTTGTTGTCATTAGAATTGATTATTAGACACGTGCTGCAAAAATCTGGTGCTATTTAGTTAAGATTAAATAGGGTAATTTTTAAGGGAATAATTGTAAAGGACACGCACACAGCATAGCAAATACTGTGTGGTGTACGGTAAGCGATTTCTGTTGAATATTGTTTACATTGATAGAAACGTGTTGATTGTGTCGCTGTGGGCGTATCTGCACTTTGTGCATAAGTG
Organism: Pseudophryne corroboree; assembly: GCF_028390025.1. Taxonomy (NCBI): domain Eukaryota; kingdom Metazoa; phylum Chordata; class Amphibia; order Anura; family Myobatrachidae; genus Pseudophryne; species Pseudophryne corroboree. The sequence goes on along the minus strand of NC_086454.1, from coordinate 75,879,613 downwards.
TCTCGGACAACGTGCGAAAGCACGTACGTGACGCAAAGGCATACGCACGTGGCGTGTTTTACGCAACGGAGCGTACGGATACGCCCACTGAGACTCAAATCACACAATAACCTTGTTTAGGGTGGGCGGTATAGTATAGCCACCTGATAATAGCACAAGGTTTATTCAGTTTTTCCAAAAAAAGTATTAGTTAAAAGAAAACCTTTTTCTACTGCAAAAAAGGTAGGATTGGACTCCTACCTTTATGAAAGGAATTTCTGTACAGAAAGCTCAGGGGTGTGTATGAGTTTATAGGAGTGAGTGTGGAACTTAAGGTATTATTTTTGTGAACCCACAAATCGGGATCCCGTCGGAGACCACATCAGGTGAGTGGACACTTGGTGGCGTGGACTGGCTTGCCCACGTTAACATTGTAGAAGGTAAAAGGAGCAAGTAGTTTCCGCAGACAAAAGGACTGCGAGGTATTTAAGCGCAGCCCGAGGGGTTTGGCGTAGCACCCATATAGTCAAGGTAAAGCTCCGGCTGAAGGTTTCGCAGCCTAAACAACCGATTCCATTGGTCGTAAAGCGTATAAATATTTAGTTATTTATGCGCTGTGCGACTGGACCGCACGTAATTGTGTGCATTAGTTTGTTACCTTGATACCCATTAAAAATTTATTGTGGGATCATAAACGCTATTTGTACATTCTAACGTGATTTGTGTAGGTTTTTGTTATTTTAAGGGAGTTTCGCTGTTCACTAAGGAAATCTCCAACAACCAATACTTACTGGGGAGGGATCGCATACTCCCACGCGCCCCAGTAAGTAGAGGTTACAAAAGATCCCACGGATTGGATAGGCCAATTGGGGCGCAGAGTGAGTGAAGGCACTAGTTGAACTTTCACCGTCGCCTTACCGCGGGCAATCAGGTCTGTTTGTGAGAATTAGCTAAGACAGCAATATCTACAAACGATGGGGGCCAGTTGTTCAAAGAAGGGACGTCCAACAAGGATTCACGTTGGTAGTTGCTGGCCCAAAGGGTCCGCAAGGTATCAGGTATTCAAAGAATGGGAACGAATGACAGAGGATGATGGGAAACAGTCTCCCCGGGTAGGCAGTCTGAACCCTGAGGTATTACAGAACCTACGAAAAAGGATAGGTCTAATAAAATCTGCCAAGCAGAGGATTAGACAAAATGATTGTTTACAGTTATGGCAACGGGAAAGTGAAATACAAGGAGAGTTAGCTCATACAGCTGACTCTCACCTTGGTGAGAGAAATGTGGCAATGAGAGAGAGGGTGGTTACAGAGAATGACACACTGGTGAATGATAAAAATGCACTTAGCAACTGTATTATAGATGATAAGAATAATTGTAATAAACGTAACAATGATAATTGCAATACTGTTCAATGTACAACTGTTAACCTGTGCAAGTCGCACCCCATGTTAAACTTCCCTCAGGATTACCAGCAAGAAAGTGAGCCCAGAACGATGTCGGCACCTCTTCCAGAAGCCATCCTACAAGACATCCAGGTGGACGCGACCAAATCGGTAAAGGCAGTAATCAAACCCCCTAACGGAGGGTCAGGTGAGGTCGCGTCCACAGGTACGTACGGTGTTATATATCGTGCACAAACAAATGTACCTCATATTGTAAGACCAACACAAGATGATGTAATTGAATTTAGTCCTGTCAGGGTGATCACAGTCCCCAATGGGAAGACTGACGCTCAGGGAATCATTCCCGTCAAGGACAGTGCAATGCGCCGTCCCTGGTCTCGGACAGAATTAAGGTCAATTATGTCTGAATTCCCTGATCCTAGGAAAGATCTAGATGCATGTCAGAGATTTATCAAAGAACTAGGAAACTCCACAGAACCCACCAACAAAGATTGGCGGACAGTGCTGAGGGCATGTTTGCCCTCCAGCGTTGACCCTGCGAAATTTATTGCTGATTGTAAAGTAGACACAGAGGTACCTCGTACGGAGGAACACAATCAGGAATGTATTAAGCAGATCAACCGACAGTTTGGAGTATATTTCCCTGCCGTTGTCAAGTGGAATGAAATTTTCTCCATAAGACAAAACGAAGGGGAAAGTACTTCTAATTATTTCCATCGGGCATTGCAGGACATGACTAGGTATACCGGTATAGCAAACATTAAAACAAATGTGAAGCATAGAGAAGTAGCGGTTAAAGTATTAATGAATGGTTTAAAGGAGGTGTTGAGAACAAGGGTACAGACCACCAACCCAAACTGGAGAAATATCTCGGTGGCTGCACTAAGAAAGTCCGCTGTTGGGCATGAGCAAAACATCAGCAAGCACAGGGAAACACAGAGACGTAAGGAGCCTCAGATCCCTGTGGGTAAGTCCAAGGTGATAAGGTGTTATAATTGCCAGATGGAAGGCCATTATGCAAGAGATTGTAGATCAAGAAATTTACAGAAGGTATATAAACCCCCTAGACAACAACATAACCATGGTATCCAAGGAGTCAGGGAAGTACAGGGAAAGCGGTTGATGGTGATGAGCATCCAAGCATTTGAGGAGGCATCAAATCAACCAAGACCTCAGGTCACTGGCACTTGGAGGAAGCCCAGGGCTTGTTATCTTTGTAAAAGAGAAGGGCATTATGCCAGTAACTGTAACAGCCCACATAAAGTCAGACCCCCTAGACAAGAACACGAGCAGAGTTACGACACTTGGAAGTATAATCAGGTATCACGCATGTCAAATTTTGGTCCACACATATAATTTATGATTAGGAAAATTGATCATTAGGACTGATGGTAAGCCTGAGGTAACGGTTAATAAATTGGGAGGTCATTCCCTGAAGACACAGGAATGACCGGGTAAAATTTGTAATGTATCTGTGAAATGTTTTCTTTTTCCCCCTCTCTGACGGTCATCAGCAGGACTCAAACATTGCATAGCTACTTGGTCTTTGCAGAAGTCTACCAAACCCCAGCATGACCTACCCGCATCAATGTATCCTGGCCAGATACAAAGGGTGGAGTATGGAGGTGCTGGTGGGAGGGACTGAGCAAGGATACCATTGGACATGTAGATATGACAGCCTGATGATGAACGGCAGATCTGACAATGTTTTAAAATGTTTGAAAAATGTTTTTTTTCCTGTTGTTGTTTATTGTTGGTTTATGTAATATATATGTATATGAATTGTTCTCTCTCTCTTTTGTTTTTTTTTTGTTTTGTTTTCTCTCTTCCCACTCATGTTTTCATGTTTTAAAGATGGTATGTCACACATCAGTTAGACAAATGGTAATGCAAGATTTTTGCTCCTTACAGAGAGATCGCTGATTTGGAAGGAATATTGTATCACCGGAGTGTTCGTTTGGAAGACTGAGAGACAGCACCTTTGAGATGACAGCAGAACAAGAAGAACAACAAGACTAGAGAACTAATTATCGTAACAAGTTTCTCTCCCCCTCAAACTGTTTTTTGTACCCCCATTACAAATTTCTCCTTTTCTCCTCCTGTAAGATGGACTTGCCCCAAGAGACTGTGATATGGATTTTCCTGTTGACCATGAAGTTGACCAGAGCAGTCTGTTTCGGTGAGAGTACCAGTGAGGTCGAGAAAGGATCCAGAAGGGTTTCTGATGACTAAGACGGAGGTGTAAATTTCCAATAGCAACACAATCACCGAGCAAAGGCGAGTACCGGAAACGATCCAGCAGCCATGTTATTTGTAAACATTGTGAAGGAATGTTAACTGAAAAGAACTGTATCTGTAGACACTGTGATAGTTGAGGATGGGTGCATCAAGAAATGTCAGTCCAGTTTTAACATTAACATGGATAGGCATCCATTGAGTGACTATCACTCCTTAGTGGGTAAAGTACTAAATCAGACAGACTGTTGGGTATGCTCTCAAGTACCTCAAGGTCACAGCAAGTCAGGACTAGTACCATTTCCTTTAACGATAGGGGAGGTACTTGAGTTAAGTGGTGGGAGGCCGGTGGACAGGAGGTTTAATATCTCTAGTCCTCCTAGTTTGAAGCTCCACCAATATCATGTGGATAGATCCCTAGTATGTTTTAACATTTCCAATCCCCGAAAGCCGGGAAATTGGGAAGTGTCATGGAATAACCAAACCATGACCTTTTCATACAGAGCCGATAGAATGCCTACAGATACAGAACTTATACGCCACTTAGCCGGTAGTGGAAGATATTTCCGATATAGGTATACCCTAGGAAGTAGGACCATGAGAGTTGGAGAGGTATCACCAGGATACTGTGCACATATCGTACAAACTGATACGTGTACTAAACAGATGGGAGAATTAGGGTTAGGAGATTTCATATGGAAAATGTGTAATATGGTAATGTCCTACTCCGTCCCATATGTTCTCCCCGATGATGCATATTTCATATGCGGGATGAAGGCGTATAAGTGGCTTGCCCCAAACTCAGAAGGGTTATGTTATATTGGAAAAGTACTGCCTGAGGTAATGACCGTATCCCACACTAAAATGAAGGATATTCACCGCAGTGCCCAAGCTCCTTATACTCACACTCATTACGAGCACATCGTTAAACGGCACCTGATAGAAAGAACAGAGCACCCGGCCTCTGACCTGATCAATGAATCCACCGGGATTCAATTCCTAATCGCGTTAGATATCACTCGTACCGCCAGAGGAGTGATAAATTATAAATATATATCTGCGCTTGCAAATTTATTAGACAATATCACTGAAATGTATGATGACACATTCAGGTATACCGGAAGGGAGCTCCAAGCTTATAAAACAGAACTGGTTCAGCATAGGATGATTCTCAATTATCTCACAGCTGTGACAGGCGGGTATTGTGTTACCCTAGCGACTCAGTATGGAATAAAGTGCTGCACATATATTACAAACAGCACCGAGGACCCGGTCGAGGTCATAGACAAAAAGATGGACGACATTCTCCAATTAAAATGGGAGTTCCGAAGGAAACACAATCTCACCCTTGCCGCTGTGGGTAATGAGCTGACCAGTTGGGTGTCATGGTTGAACCCACGAAATTGGTACTCTGGTTTAGGAGAATGGACTCAAGGAATTATCATGGATGTAGGGAAATTTCTTTTGTGTACTCTGGGTGTCATCATATTGGTCGGTCTGATATTTAGATGCGTTCGGGTTTTAACAAAGTGTAAACGTAGCGCCCGAGTGATGAGTTTAAGAAGTGAAGATACTGTAATAACAACGACTGATTTGGTTTATGACCCAACGATAGAGACAATGTTGTGATGAAAATGTGATTCCACGGTCCGTTTCTTTCACCCGTTTCTCCTTTGTTTTCCTCCAAGGTACAAAGACATCCGCTTGGAAGAAGAATTTGACAACCTTTTACACAGACAACTGATGGACTATGCCATAGACCCCCATATCCCTAGTACTTAAAATTTTACGCTAGCCCAACACTTTTTGTAAGTCTATGGACATTGAGAAAGCTTTTTGCTTGCATTGTTGGCAAAAGCCTAAGGAGACTACAGTCAACATGTACATCGAGACAAGACAAGACACAAGACAAGACCTCAATCGGCAAATGTATATTAAACTCACATAGTTTATCACTGCATTTACCATAATTGTTCTTTATCTTCATCTCTACAACCTTCAGGTAATAACACACATAGTCGATAGGGAATATAGGCACAGATATCAGCACTCACATATTCCCCCATTCATGTATCATCAACTAAAATGTGCTCCCCCATTTTGTGGCAACCAAAAGCCGAAAAGAGCTCGGTAAAGTTTGACAGCCCATCCACAGACCCGTACCACGGGATAAGAAGGAATTCAAATGTATACTTCGCAATACCTCGAAGCTTGATTTAAAACACGTACGGCACGATGATACATGACCCCCCAAACATGGATACATACACACATGTTTCTGCTATCTCACTAGGTCAAACCCTTTTCCTACCATCTCCTCTCCTCCCCTACCCAACCATAGAAATGTATTTACACATGACATATATTTTTCTCTTTTTGAAATGTTTTAGGAAGTGGCAGTTATTGGTGACTGCCAAAGGGTGGACTGTCAAAGTCAGAAAAATATCACGCTACACGCTGCCATATATGCACCTCATGCGAGTGCCTGCTGCGTGTGCATGAGCCCTCCCGTGCGTGCGCATACTCTCAGTTGCGTGCACCCGCAGGCGCGCGGTATACGCATTTACGGTAGAGTTTATGTTCGTCTAGCGGGCGACTCAATCGTAACATATTTTAGTAATATAATGTATTTTGTAGATTATGGTCCCTTTGATAGAATCTGAAAGTTTAGTTAATGTAGTATGTTCGGGGACAGAGAGATCCCTCTTTGTTTGATACGAAGGGTCAGACAGGGGTTACACAGTGGTGTTTAGTATCCATCGGAAGAGAATATAATTAGCAATATTCCGGTGTTGGTTTGAAGCGGATTAATCGCTCGTGCGTAAAGTTATGGACATAAGAAGTTTATGGACATTTACTATATTTGCACTTTATTACCCATGCGGCGGGAAACCCAGTTTCCCACCCACCTGAGCAGTTAGGAATAGTCACAGCCCACCTGTATGAACCAACCTATGACCTTTTGTTATAATGCGGAGACGGATTCCTGTGTCCAATGAACAATAAGAATGTAGGGACCATTGTACTGTATTGTGTGTAGTGTATATAAGGTCAGCCGGCCTGAACAGCTCCCCGACTCTCTCCACAAAGGGTTTTTCATATTGACAAACTTGGGGTCTGGTACCAGGCTGCGCTGCGATCGTTCCCAGTGTGTGTGTGTAAGTAATTCTCTGTAATCATCTCGCTCTTTGTTTGTATTGGCCACATTCTCTCATTCTCTCTCTTTCTGTTTAGTTTAAGATTGTAACGTTATTGTATATTTCTGTCTAGATATTCTGTTAGATTTATATGTTAGTATGTAGTGTATGACTTGTAAACTGTTTTACCCCTTTTCGATATAACTTAAAGCTTGATAGTAAAGGTGTTGGATCCTTAGCACGGTATTGTGTGTTCATTATATTGCAGAGGGTAATAGGAGCGTCTCTATCGCTCAAACAGCTTTAGTGTAAACAAGGTTAAGCAGCGTTATATCGCTACAGTGTTTCAGTACAAGGTCTACAGTATAAGAATATCCTTTCTGTGTGTTACATTCAAGGTCTACTGATTGTTATCTTGTGAGCGTCTGCGCCGCTCGTGATCTCCTCGTGGTCTCGAGCGTATGCTACGCTGATAGCGTAGCATTACGGTAGTCGCTCACCTATAGTGTGCCCGATACCAACAGCGTATTCTCGCGAGCGTTTGTGTCGCTCAGGCGGCTCGCTCCCGATACAGCGTCCGCTACGCTAAGGGCGTACCCTTACGGTACCTCGTGCGCCAATTGCGTACTGTGTCTCTTAACCTCTTTATAGTGTGTTATATAGGATAAATATTAGACTTTATCAAAGGTTAGATTTAGACTACGGCAGAGGAGGGTTAGACTAAGGCTGCGGTAGGGGAGGGTTAGGGTTAGACTAAGGGAGGGTTAGGGTTAGGCTATGGGAGGGGATGGTTGAGGTTAGGCTATGGGAGGGATGAGTTAGGGTTAGGCTGCGGGAAGGAAAGGTTAGTGTTAGGCCATGGGAGGGGATGGTTAGGGTCAGGCAATGGGAGGGTTAGGGTTAGACTATGGGAGGGGAGGGTTAGGTTTAGGCTATGGGAGGGGAAGGTTAGGGTTAGGCTGTGGGAGGGGAGGGTTAGGGTTAGGCTATGGGAGGGGAGGGTTAGGCTATGGGAAGGGAGGGTTAGGATATGGGAGAGGAGGGTTAGGGTTAGGCTATGGGAGTGGAAGGTAAGGGTTAGACTGCGGGAGGGGAGGGTTAAGGTTAGGCTGAGGAAGGTGATGGTTAGGGGTAGGCGACAGGAGGGGAGGGTTTAAGTTAGGAACTAGGGGGAGGGTTAGGGAAAGGGTGCTGGAGGGCAGGCTAGGATAAGGCTACAAGAGGGAAGGTTAGGGTTAAGCACTAGGTGGAGGGTTAAACTTTTTAGAGGGAAGTTTAGGGTTTAGCACTAGGGAGAAGACTAGGGTTAGGCTAGAAGAGGTAATGTTAGGGTTAGGCTACAAGAGGGGAGGTTAGGGTTAGACTACCGGAGGGCAGGTCAGGGTTAGGCACTAGTGGGAGAGTTAGGGTTAGACTGCTGGAGGGGAGGTAAGGGTTAGGCACTAGGGGAGAGTTAGGATTAGGTACTAGGGGGAGGGTTAGGATTAGGCAACAGAGGAGGCTTAGGGATACTCACAGCTGCGAGTGCCATGGAATAAGCTGGAAGTCAGCTGACTGCAGGATCCGAAAGTCACCACTGGACCTCTAATGGATAAAAGGGTTCACAAAGGGTTAATAGTCAAAAGGTCGACAATGTCTAGGTTGACACCAAATGATCGACATGGCCAAAACATCGATCGGGGTTGACATGGGAATAGTCGAGACATGGAAAGGTTGACATGCATTTTTTATATAGTTTGGTGTAAAAATTTCCCTCCCAGCACATGGCCCCCCAGTTAGTACACCATGGTGGTCATTCCGAGTTGATCGCTCGCTAGCAGTTTTTAGCAGCTGTGCAAATGCATTGTTGCCGCCCACTGGGGAGTGTATGTTAGTTTTGCAGAAGTGCGAACGCTTGTGCAGCAGAGCGGTTGCAAAAACATTTTGTGTAGAACAAGACCAGCCCTGTACTTACTCTTCGTGTGCGTTGATTCTAACGTTGGTGGGTTGGCTTTTGACGTCACACACACCCGCCCAGCGTCCGCCCAGCCACGCCTGCGTTTTCCCTGGCACGCCTGCAATATTCTAAGCACTCCTTAAAAATGGTCAGTTGACATCCAGAAACGCCCCTTTCCTGTCAATCTTCTTGCGGCCGCCAGTGCGAATGAAAACGTCACTAGAACCTGTGCAAAACCACAAAGGCCTTTGTACCCGTACGTCGCGCGTGCGCATTGCGATCCATATGCATGCACAGAAATGCCGATTTTTAGCCTGTCGCTGCGCTGTGAACACCGGCAGCTAGCGATCAACTCGGAATGACCCCCCATGTTCCCTTGCACAGCACAGGTTACTATTCCCAATCATAGTCCACGTGGATGGTAAAGTATGAAAAAGTCCAAAAAATGAAAATAAAATAAAAAAAACATGTTGACCGTATGCTGTGTCGACCAGTGTCTTTCTTTTTTTGCTTTGCTCTCAAATCAGCCCCACTGACTGCAAAATTAACCCCTTGGCAGATCATGCTGGGGGCAGATGGGTAAACTATCCATTGTTCAGAGTAGTAGGCATTGGTGTTTCTATAATGGGTGCAATGTGTGTGGTGCACACGGCAGGGATGTGCAGTCAGGGGAGGCAGTGCCTCCCCTGTCATAATGATTGAAATAATACTTAGAAGATACTCATAACATATTCTGTGTCATAAGTATCTCCTTTATATTATGAATCTAATCATTTCTACACTTTAAATGAGTTTGGGAGGCACCAACATTGGTACCTCCCGTTGTAAATGGGACAGGGGCAGGAGCGGGGGGGGGGGGGGGAGGTGGAGGAGGCGGGGCCATGCTACAGGCTGCAGAAGAGCATTGAAAATCAAGGGCAAAGTGGCACCTACTAAAGTACCGCTTTGATACAGGAACGTGCTTTCAACCCATGAAAACACGCCCCTGTCAGTGAGGCCACGGTGATTGGCCAGCGGATCCGTCACTGGATCTGCTGTGATCACAGTGTGGGCGCGGCGGAAGTGCGGGCGTCGGTGGTGGTGGAGGTGCCGACGTGGATGCGGCAGAGGTGTGGGTGGCGGGATGCGGTGGGGGTGCGGGCGGCGGGACGCGCCGGAGGTGATAGTATTAGCGGCAGGCAGGGACCCCTGCCTGCCACTCTGCAGAGTTTAGCAGCGGAGCAGTACAATTTAAAAAAATGGCGCCTCAGCTTCATTTTTTAAATTCAAGATGGCCGCCGCGAGCCAATCACGGCTCGCCGCGTAATCTCCCCGCCCCCTCCAGCTGACTTATATAAGTCAGCGCGAGGCAGTCCGACGGCGGAGGAGAAGCAGCGAAGAGCTCCTGAAGAAAGAAGACGCCGTGGAAGTCCTGGATGGGCGGCAGCTACTGTATGCAAAAGAGTTTAGAAGTTGCCGCCCACCAGGTGAAGACGCCGAAAGCCTTGCGAAGGCGGCGGCCATGCAAAAGAGCTTAAAGGCCGCCGCCCCCCAGGTGAAGACGCCGGATGCCCTGGGAAGGCGGCGGCCAGCAAAAGAGCTTAAAGGCCGCCGCCTCCCAGGTGAAGACGCCGAAAGCCCTGGGAAGGCGGCAACCGTGCAAAAGAGCTTAAAGGCCGCCGCCCCCAGGTGAAGAACCTGACTAATAAAACTTTTTTTTTAAGACAGTGTGGTGTTTTATTTTATTTAATATTTTCTTTACAGGTGGACCACAGGTGCCAGCGGGCCCTTTATGTCCGGGCATGCTGGCACTTGTGGTTCTCCAAGTGCCAGCGTGCTAGGGCAGGCTGGCTGGGGCCTGTAGGCCACCTGTAAAGAACAATACTAACATACAATAGGGGTGCGGGGCATAGCACTGGGCTATCAGCCCAGTGCTGGTTGTTGCTCGGTAGGGGGGACCCTATTTTTATTTTTTGAGGGTTCCCCACTTTCCGATAAATTCCAGCCCTGGGCTGACTGGTTTGGGGCCTGATTAATGTTATGGCAGGGGGACCCCACACTGAGTGTCTCCCCTCCTATGGCATTATCCCCCCTGGCTGATTCTGCCTGGTGCTGGTTTTAGTGATGTGTGGGGGACTACACTTTTTTCTCCCCTCCCCCCTCTATGGGGGAGAGGGAGGGGTGTTTAGCTGCCAGTGCCCCCCCAGCCACTGACCTCACCGCACGTCACTGGCACACGGGCCCCTGTCCAGGGGGAGCCCCACACCACACACATTGCACTAATATTTTAATAGTTAGCTCTCCGGAGTCCAGATTCGGGCGCTGCAGCCGTGGCGAAAACCTTCTCCAAAATGGCCACCGCACATGTGCAGTAGTGAATTTGGTCTCCAGAACATGGTGGGCGCCATGTTTCCAGAGACTTGCTCATGCACAGCAGACTGCATGATGCCGGAGACTACTGCGCCATGCAGAGGGGGCCCACCCGGAGTCTGCACACGGGCCCCCTCCTCTGTTAAAATGCCCCTGATAGTATGGGAGCGCACGGCTCCAGCGCTGTCCGCCTTATGGACTGTAATCACAATGTGTGGGAAGACTTACTGAAAATCATTTTCAGTCTGTTTTTTTGCTGTGTGTACAGAGTCAGACAAGTGTAAAACTTGCATTGTCACTTTTAGAACGACTCTGTCCCTTTATATAGCACTGAAAGAAACAATAACACCTTATACATACAGAAGGATAATAATATCAGCAGGAATGTTTCCCAGAAATAAACTTTAAATAGTGCAAGACTCAATTTAGACCTCTAAAGACAAAGAGCAGCATTTGGCTGAGTTATATTAGAGTCAGATCCAATAACCTCAATCGCAAGCATTTGCCCTGGCGGAAACCAGTACTCCTGGCAGAGGATCCTCACACATGAAGGGTTTGCCAGCAAAAACATACAGGGAAAACAAAATGACAGTGTTGCTTGGCGTGTTACCGGAGCATATTTCTAATGACCTTTTTGAAATAGTGAGAGGAGAGAAGTGTCAGACTGGAGCATGAAGGGCCCACCGGGGGTATGCAGTGGTAGAGGCCCATGATTAGAGGTGTGGTCAGCCTCCAAAGGGGGTGTGGCTAGCCACCACAGAGGTTTGGCTAACCATTACAGAGTACCTGGTCTGGACTCCTTGATAATTTATATAGTAATTAATGCTAGTGCATGCATGATAATGTGCCAGATTAATGACAGCAATGCACTGTAGAGAATACATCATAATCCTGTGCAGTATAAGCTAAGATATGTATAATATATAATTCAAGTGCACAGTCTAGAACCTGATCCCTAGAGGAGGAGGGCCCCCCAGACAGTGGGGCCTACCGGTGGTTTCCCCTGTACCCCTGTGGGCCAGTCCAAGCCTGGAGGAGAGGTACAGTGCCAATATGCGCAGTTTTGTGATTTGAACCAATATTGGTTTCGTCACTGAGGTGGCATGACCAGCGTTCCGTGAGCTGCCGGCATGCCCCCTCTCCTCCTGTCTCCACTGAATAGAAGCAGAGCAGCGAGTGCAGGAGCCCCCCAACTGCCCCCCACCGCAGGACACTGCGGCCAACGGATGGGACAGCGGGACAGTCCCCAGAAAAAGGGACTGTCCCGCGAAAATCGGGACAGTTAGGAGGTATGTATGTATGTATACACACCACACAAACAGTATATACACATTAATCAAGAAACCATTGCAGTTACACTTGCCAGGCTTCCTGCAGCAGCAGATCCCTGTGCAGTTTGGGGCGGAGCTTGAGGCTGTGAATGACAGAAGGAACCCCCAGTGAAGTAGTGACTGGAGGATGGGGAGGGGCAGGCAGCACACTGCCTGCACGGCACCGTGACAACCCAGGTGAGAGTGCCGGAGCTGGAGGAGAATGCGGGGTATGGGGGAGAGGAGGCCGCTGGAAGTCTATGACAGGAAAAAAATTTTTCCTGTCAGTGATGTCAGTTTGCTGTGGGCCTATTTTCAGTGGGGGGCCTGGAGCTGCAGTTCCATCCACCCCATTGTTAATCCAGCTCTGCTTAATATCCAATGATGTCTCCAGTTCCCAATTACCTACATTTGTAACAAAAAAGAGTACTAATTAAGCCAAACTTCCGAACAAACCAATCTACAATCCTGATGGTACTAAAGAGTGGGTTGGCAATGTCGCCAACCGTCGGCAATAGGAATATATGCTAAACCGGGTTTTTTCAGCATTTTTCATAGTATGTGCGGCTGAAAATGGTGTGTGGCTTCATGCTTCATGGATAGCACCCCCTCCCAGTCAGGTCACTTTGGGGGTGTGGCCTCACTGAGAGCTCCACCCCCCCCATCCTATGGCATAGTTGTCTACCATGCTGCATTCTGCAGGAGAGTCCCTGAATAGTTCCACAATCTCCCTGATTGATCTTTACCCCCATTATGTAGTTGTTACATTCTTGGGGGGGAGGGAATAATCAGAGATACAGTACATACATTCAAATGAGATCATCAGTGTAATTTCCCTGCATATGTTATAAGGCACAATGGGGCAGATGTATTAAACTGGAGAAGGGATAAAGCAGTGATAAGCGCAAGGTGATAACGCACCAGCCAATCATTACGGATTTGAAAAATGACAGGAGCTGGCTGGCGTGTTATCACCTTGCACTTATCACTGCTTTATCACTTCTATATCCCTTCTCCAGGCTTAATACAGATGGGTCCATGTTTATCTTGGCCTTTAATAGGATGAATTGAGACTGGGCAGTTGGACTTAATCCCCTGCTGTAATGACTTAATCCCCTGCTGTATTGTTCTCTGTATTGTATTGCAGCTGAGAACAATAGATGAAGGGTTTATGTAAATAAACCATGGTGCACCTAGGCGCAGCAGAGAAGCCAAGATAACTGTGGATTTATCTGTACATCTGCCCCAATGATCCCTATGGCTATATGCTTTTTAAATAAGTTTTCTCGTGGCCACTTATAGTATATGAAACTTCTTGGATAACACAATACACAAACAAATCCTGAAAAATATCTGTGTCTTTTTTTTCAGCTAGTAGATCTTACTAACTTTGGGGCTCATTCAGATTTGGATGTAAGTCATTTTTATGATGTGGCTCTCAGATGTAGCAGTACACGGCGTCACGCCCGCACTGATAGGTGCTACTTTCACAATCTCCCTGAAATGATTTTTCAAAAGTTGGCAAATATATTCTAGGAGCATCCCCAGCATCCCCCAGAGATGCTGGACTGCCCCCGGAGACTAGTGTCTTCAATGCCGGCTCTTTCTCAGTGACAGGAAACACTTGCTGCAGGAAAATGTCACCTTTTTATAGATAAGCTAGATCCTAGAGCAATTTTTTATGTTGAAAATTGATTGAACCATCAGAAATGCCGTCTCCCCTGGGATGGGCCTACAAATTTGCCGGTAACCATGGAAACCAATATTTTCTAACCTGCAAAATTACAATGACTATGTAGTTGCTAGGGGAAATTGCATGTATGCACATTGCCTTCTAAATCATTCATTTGGGGGTTCATTTACTAAAGGTCGTTTCCTTAAATTTTTAGTGATCCCAAATCGATTAAAATAGATGTAAACCGATGTTGAGTTTCAGGGACTGGAACAAACATTTGCTTACAGATTTTTTTTGATATTCACTTTTAAATGTTAGTAAATGTGTGTTTTAGCCCTGGAAGTACAGCATTAATTTAGATTGTTTTCCATGGATTTGGAATCGATTAAAATCGATTGGAATCAACTTTTAGTAAATACACTCCCTAGTTTCTTTAACAAATACAACAGTTGCAGCAGACTTTAAATGCAAATACAGGTTGAGTATCCCATATCCAAATATTCCGAAATACAGAATATTCCGAAATACAGAATTTTTTGAGTGAGTCTGAGATAGTGAAACCTTTGTTTTCTGTAGCTCAATGTACACAAACTTTGTTTAATACACAAAAGAATTAAAAATATTGTATTAAATCACCTTCAGGCTGTGTGTATAAGGTGTATATGAAACATAAATGAATTGTGTGCTTAGACTTGGGTCCCATCCCCATCATATTTCATTATGGTATGCAATTATTCCAAAACACGGAAAAATCCGATATCCAAAATACCCCTGGTCCCAAGCATTTTGGATAAGAGAAACTCAACCTGTATATCGATATACAAAATACTGAAATAAATAAAGCACCATCCAGACCCACGTTACCCTGTTCTATCTATGGGCCTAATTCAGACACGATCGCAGCAGCAATTTTTTTCTCTAATTGGCAAAACCAAGGGCCTAGCTACCATAGGTGCAGGTAGTGCAGCTGCTATGGGGCCCAGAGCTGAGAGGGGCCCACCTTCCCTGTCAAAGTTACATGTGTTATATACATTTTTTGCCATTGAGTGGTACAGTACGTAGGGGTCCTTTCAAACTTTTTCCTTGGGGCCTGCAATATATCTACAGTAGGTATGCCCCTGGACCTGCTCATTGTAGCGTGGTATAAAATGAACTGTAGGGCATTTTAATGTTATCTAATATACACCGGGGCTCTGTAATGAGGAACAATATGAACTATATTATATATTTCATAATGTGAATTGGGGGTACAGCTCTGAAATGTGACATTGGGTGAACTTAATCACTACTACAATTCATAAAAGAAACTAGGGCACTACTATGAGCATAATATTAAATAAGGCTCCACTATGGTTCAGAAAATGAACTACAGTACTGTAGGACACTATTATAGGGCATAAAATTAACAACTGCTGAAGAGAAGTGTCTCTCTAGAAGCATTGGGACAGGGGCCCCTTCAAAATGTTGCTATGGGGCCCACAAAGTTCAGGCTAAGCCCCTGGGCAAACGATGTGCACTGCAGGTGGGTCAGACGTAACATGTGCAGAGAGAGGTAGTTTTGGGTGGGTTATTTTGTTTCTGTGCAGGGTAAATACTGGCTGCTTTATTTTTATACTGCAATCTAGATTTTAGTTTGAATACACCCCACCCAAATCTAACTCTCTCTGCACATGTTATATCTGCCCCATCTGCACTGCACACGGTTTTGCCCGTTAGAGAGAAATGTTGCTGCGATCAGGTCTGAATTAGGCCCTATATCTTACTGACACACACTGAAATATTACTGAGATACTGTTATTGGTGACATTACAGTATATCGAAGTCATCTAGTGCACCTCCGCTAACGATTGCTGACAGTGTGGTATCGCTAGAGGACTCCTTCAAGTTTCTAGGGACCACAATCTCCAGGGACCTTAAATGGGGGTCCAACGCTGACGCCACTGTTGGGAAAGCGCAGCAGAGGTTGTTCTTCCTCAGGCAACTAAGGAAGTTCAACATCCCACAGAAGCTTCTGCTCCTCTTCTACTCCGCGATTGTGGAGTCGGTACTGTGCTCCTCGATACTCGTATGGTACAGCTCCGCCAGCGCGAGGGACAGATGCAGGCTCCAAAAGATGGTCAGAACCGCAGAGAAGATCATCGGGGCCGACCTTCCCTCAGTCCAGGACCTGTACTTGTCCAGAGCTAAAAAGCGGCAATGAAGATAGTAAAAGACCAGCTACACCCCGGCCACAGCATGTTTAACTTGCTTCCTTCAGGCAGGCGTTACAGGGCTGTCCCCGCCAGATCCACCAGAAGCCTCAAAAGTTTCTTTCCCCAAGCGGTCCGCCTGCTGAACTCCTGAACATTGACTGACTAGACGTACATGTAACTAACTTGTGTCCCTACGGTATACCTATCTGTGTGACTTTACTTGCCACACACACACACACACACACACACACACACACACACACACACACACACACACACACACACACACACACACACACACACACACACACACACACACACACACACTTACCTGTTACCTACTTGGCTGTTGTATAGCAAACCGAAGACAAATTCCTAGTATACGCAAGTATACCTGGCCAATAAAGCTGATTCTGATTACCAGGTGTCTGCTATAAATGAAGTACCGGCTCACCGGTTCACGTTGCAAGGCGGTTTCCTCTATATTGCTAGATATACAAAACAATATTGTTTAAAATTGTGCCTTCCAAAGTAGACAAATGCTTTTAAGATTTTCAATCAAATGTCTGAACTTTTTCTCTATGCTCTGCTGACGGCTACTTTAGATGCAGTTGCAGCCAGTTGAACGTAACCATATCAGATTGAGAGAGCGGTATTATTACAGTCTCCATGTGCAAGATTTCTCTCTACTTGGTTTTTACAAAATGGGCTGACCTTAATTTATTATAGTCTCTATAGAGATGTGCGGCGGGCACTTTCCGTGTTTTGGTTTTGGATCCCCACTCGTGTTTTGGATCTGGATAGGTTTTGCCAAAACCATCCTTTCGGGTTTTGGTTTTGGATCTGAATGATTTAAAAAAAACAAACCATAAAAATAGCTAAAATCACAGAATTTGGGAGTAATTTTGATCCTACGGTATTATTAACCTCAATAACATTCATTTCCACTAATTTCAAGTCTATTCTGAACACACCACACCTTACAATATTGTTTTTAGGCCTAAAAGTTACACCGAGGACGCTGTATGACTAAGCTAAGCAACACAAGTGTGCGGCACAAACACATACCTCCCAACTGTCCCGATTTTCGCAGGACAGTCCCGTTTTTTGAGGACTGTCCCGCTGTCCCACCCACGGGCCGCAGTGTCCCGCGGTGGGGGGGGGGCAGTTGGGAGGCTCTGTCTCTCGCTGCCCTGCTTAGCAGAGCAGCTGAAAATAGACACTGTGCGCATGCGCACAGCGTCTATTCACTAGTGACAGAGGGATAAGGGGGCATGCCAGCAGCTCACAGAGTGCTGGGCATGCCCGCTTCAGTGACGGACAAGGGAGGCGTGGCCTAATTCGCAGTGAAGTCACACCCCCATTGACACGAAGCCACACCCCTTTCAGAAGCCACACCCCTTTTCAGGAGCGCTCGCGCGTGTGTCCCTCTTCAACATTCAAGAAAGTTGGGAGGTATGCAAACATCTGGCCACCTAGGAGTGGCACTGCAGTGGCAGACAGGATGGTACTTTTAAAACTAGTCCCCAAACAGCACATGATGCAAAGAAAAAAAAGAGGTGCACCGAGGTTGCTGGATGACTAAGCTAAGCGACACAAGTGTGCGGCACAAACACCTGGCCCATCTAGGAGTGGCACGCGGTGGCTGAATGTCGGAAGTGGCCCTCAATTTTTCGGGCCACTGACAGCATCTCCTGCACGCCCCTGTCATTTCTCAAAGAATTCTGCACCACCAAATTAATTGTATGTGCAAAACATGGGACGTGCTGGACTTTGCCCAAATGTAATGCACGCACAATATTGGTGGCGTTGTCCGATATCACAAATCCCCAGGAGAGTCTAAGTGAGGTAAGTCAATGCGCGATGATGTCCCTCCGTTTCCATAAGAGGTTGTCAGCGGTGTGCCTCTTACAGAAACCGGTGATACCCAGCGTAGCCTGCCTAGGAACGAGATGGCGTTTGTGAGATGCTGCTACTGGTGCCGCTACTGTTGTTGCTGGTGCAGACCATACATCTACCCAGTGGGCTGTCACAGTCATGTAGTCCTTAGTTTGCCCTGCTCCACTTGTCCACATGTCCGTGGTTAAGTGGACACTGGGTACAACCGCATTTTTCAGGACACTTTTCTTAATGTCCCTGTACAGTCCAGGAATCGCTTTCCTAGTGAAGTGGAATCTAGATGGTATTTGGATCCGGGGACACACCTCCATCAATTCTCTAAATCCCACTGCACTAATGGCGAATACCGGATGCACGTCTAACACCAACATAGCTGTCAAGGCTTTAGTTATCCGCTTTGCAACAGGATGACTGTTGTCATATTTCATCTTCCTCGCAAAGGACTGTTGGACAGTCAATTGCTTAGTTGATATAGTACAAGTGGTCTTCTGACTTCCCCTCTGGGATGATGATTGACTCCCAGCAGCAACAACAGCAGCAGCAGCAGTCGGAGGAAGTGGTTCTTGATCTTTCCCTGTTTTATCCTCCAAATTTTTGATCTCCTTTATTTTTCTGGAGTTATATAACAATATGCAGCACAGGAGAGCGTACCTCTACACCACACAGGGCAAATCCTGTAAAAAATATTTGGAATAACCGCTTTATTTGAAGTAAGTAATATACAGCACAGAACAGAACCACTGAACTTATATGGCAGCCGCAGTATCACTGGACTTATACGGCAGTATCACTGGACTTATACGGCAATACCACTGGACTGGATTTATACGGCAGTATCACTGGACTTATATGGCAGTACCACTGGACATATACTGCAGTATCACTGGATTTATACGGCAGTATCACCTTATACGGCAGTACCACTGGACATATACGACAGTATCACTGGACATATATGGCAGTATCACTGGACATATACGGCAGTATCACTGGACTTATACGGCAGTACCACTGGACATATACGGCAGTATCACTGGACTGGATTTATATGACAGCATCACTGGACTTATACGGCAGTACCACTGGACAGATATGGCAGGATCACTGGACTTATACAGCAGTATCACTGGACTGGATTTATACAGCAGTACCACTGGATTTATACGGCAGTACCACTGGACTGGATTTAAATGGCAGTACCACTGGACTTATACAGCAGTACCACTGGACTTATGCGGCAGTACCACTGGACAGATATGGCAGGATCACTGGACTTATACAGCAGTATCACTGGACTGGATTTATACAGCAGTACCACTGGATTTATACGGCAGTAGCACTGGACTGGATTTAAATGGCAGTACCACTGGACTTATAAAGCAGTACCACTGAACTTATGCGGCAGTACCACTGGACTGGATTTATACAGCAGCACCAGTGGACTTATATGCCAGTACCACTGGATTTATACGGCAGTACCACTGGACTTATACGGCAGTACCACTGGACATATACGGCAGTATCACTGGACATATACGGCAGTATCACTGGACTTACACGGCAGTACCACTGGACTTATACGGCAGTACCACTGGACTTATACAGCAGCACAGGGACCCCACCACTGGACTGATGCAGGACAACACAGCACCACTGCAATGGACTGGACTTATACAGCAGCACTGGAAATATGGCACAAGAGGACACCACCACTGTGACTGAACTGATGCAGCACAAGACACCACCACTGGACTAATGCAGCACAAGACAGCACTGGAATGACACACATAAGACAAAGCAGGTTGCTACCCCACTTTCCCGCACCGAGGAGAGAGACACGTCCTCTCGCTACACTCTCCAGGACTGGAGTGAAAATGGCAGCGACGCACGGCTCATTATATGGAATCCAAAACTCGTGAGAATCCGACTGCGGGATGATGACGTTTTACCTCATTCTGGTTTCCGAGTCTGGCGGGAAGTCCCTAGCCGGACTCGGATCCGTGCTCAGGACGCACATCTCTAATTATATACAGTACTATTCTGGAGCATTAGAATTGGTATCTGAAGAGTTGAAAAACTTTAATCTTTGCCTGGCCTGGGTATCTTCTAATTTAACTCCAAGCTCTAATTATTATTATTATTATTATTATTATTATTAGTAGTAGTAGTAGTAGTAGTAGTAGTAGTAGTAGTAGTATTATATGCATACAGTTTATGTGGTATTTATTTACTAAGATGGAGAAAAGTGGACGAAGATAAAGTCCCAGCCAATCAGCTCCTAATTGCCGCGTCACAGGCTGTGTTTGAAAAATGTCAGTTAGGAGCTGGTTTGCTGGTACTTTATCTTCATCCACTTTAACCGCAAAGTTAATTGGGGTCACTCAGAACTACACCGGATAATAGGTGAGTATTTTGGGCATCTTTTAAACGAGTCCACCGTGGATTCTACAGGACAAGGGGACCGAGGGGCTACGTTGGAAAATAGGTAAGTATGTGAGTGTGTAAGTGTGCATGTATGTAAAATAAAGCCTTACTTTCATGGTGTGTGTGTGTGTTGTGTTTTTTTTGGGGGGTATTTTTTTGTAGTAGAACTACAGTTACCAGCGGGCCCGTTATTTCCCCACATGCTGGTACTTGTGGTTCTCCAAGTACCAGCTTGTGGGGGAGGCTTGCTGGGTCTTGTAGTTCTACCACAAAAATCAATATTCTATTTATTACACAAAGGCTATCAGCCTCCCATCCACCACCCACGGATGGGGACGATAGCCTCGGGCTTCACCCCTGGCCCTCGGGTGGCTGGAGGGGGGGACCCCTTGATTTAAGGGGTCCCCACTCCTACAGGATACCCCGGCCAGGGGTGATTAGTTGGGGGGGGGGGGTAATGCCACGGCTGCAGGGACCGGTATAAAAGTGTCCCCCAGCTGTGGCATTATCTTGCTGGCTAGTGGAGCCCGGTGCTGGTTTGAAAAATACGGGGGACCCCTACATCTTTTGTCCCCCGTATTTTTTTAACCAGGACCGGACGCAAAGCCCGGTGCTGTTTGTCTAAATATGGGGGGACCCTACGCAATTTTTCCCCTGTATTTTTACAACCAGGGCCGGCTCAAAGAGCCCGAGGCTGGTTATACATAGGAAGGGGGACCCCACACAATTTTTTTTTTACATTTTTAAGGAAAACAGAGCCTTTCCCACAGATAAGCATGCATGGATCTCACTGATCCGTGCATGACTATCAAAACATGCCATGAAAAAGCAGGTCCATTTTTTTGCTGCTTTTTTTTACGACTTGCAAAAAAAAAAATCGACCGCAATTGACCACTCACTGACAAACACCAAAATACGAATAAATAGTAAATTTGCGTGTTGTGTGAACAAACAGCCGCGTTTGACCGATGGTCTATTCATTCGTTTTTCTGCACTCTGCCATGAAAACCATTACGAATAGCCCCAACACTGCCGAGATTTGTGCTTAGTAAATTCCTGTGTTCACACTTAGGGAAAAAAAAAACAAAAACGGGACTTTAGTAAATATACCCTCTTGCCTCTCTGTTATGGTGTGAGGAAAGGAAGGGAGAATGGTTGAGAAACACTGAGGACGTCTCCTTACAAATACCATTAGCTGTTTCAGTGAACCTGTAAGTAAGATCCAGGTGAGAGTTGGGACCAAAATTTGACTTCCATATTGGTGGGGAACCTTTATTAAGTGCTGGGAGGCCAAACTTCTGCAAACATAGGACAGAGTATTACATGCTATCAGCAGAGGAAAGAGGTGGGCACAGGGAGTAGGGGTAGTATAAGGTAGGTGAGAACAGATCTGTAGATCCACAGCTGTAATAAAAAAAAGTGGCACCTCTGATCTTGTCCGATATTACGTTTGAATCTGGGTACAGTACTATGCTGATTTCTGTGTATAGCCCAACTTGGACAAGAAAAAATAGTTTCTGCCCAATTGCTTGTATCAGAAATCAGACTTCTGATAAAAAGTTTGCTCCCTTGCAGACACAACTATCTTTTCCACACAGGAAAATGTATTAAAAAAATAGGCATATAATGTGAGAGAAAAAAAAATAGCATTTGTGCTGCATGTTTACCTCTATGGGGGGTATTCAATTGTTTGAAAAGTCAGTTGGGTGTCTGTTTTTTTCCTAGAAAAAGTGAATTTTACCATAAATGGTAAAAAAGAACAGGCGCTGTAACTGGGCTGGTTTTCTAAGCTACTGTTGGGGGGGATGGGGGGTGATAGTCGTTCACCCCAGTAGCATAAATATGAACAAACAAGAAATACCAACTGCGCTAGTATATAAATTCAGTTTTTATATTAGTTAAAATTAATTGCACAAATACACATACACATAAAAATAAAATAATATGGCACTAATGGCCTAACGCGTTTCACTGTCACTTGGCAGCTTTATCAAAGGCCTTTGATAAAGCTGCCAAGTGACAGTGAAACGCGTTAGGGGGCCACATCTCTGACCAGGGCGTTGCTGAGGATTCCTGCAGGCGTTATACAGGACTTTGCATTTCATCAGGAGATTCCAGTCCCTTCAGTGTGGATATAAATAAAGGGAGAACCACCATCTTCACTGCGTGGGATAGAGAGATCACTCCAGAACCCCGCTAGGTGGAATACCCGGCTGAATTACCACCAGGGACTTGGTAACTATTCCTCATTACCTGGACGCCATTCTATGTATTCAAACGCATGCTTTGCAGGACTATTTCCATCTTCCAGCAATTAGTTGCATATGCCGGCAATTTTACACAAAGACTGCCCTGAGTGAATAATTGTTGTCAGAGAGTGGCTTATTAAGGCTCAGTATCAATATTATCTTTTTGGCATCATCAGTGCCATATTATTTTATTTTTATGTGTATGTGTATTTGTGCAATTGATTTTAACTAATATAAAAACTGAATTTATATATTAGCGCAGTTGGTATTTCTTGTTTATCTGTTTTTTTCCTATCTAATAGACAGGAAAAGAAGACACACAACCGCCTTTTCAAACAATTGAATATCCCCCTATGACTGTTTATTACCCAGTTTTGTTTTACCATTGTGTCCAATTGTAAAGCACAACGGAATTTGCTGCGCTATATAAGAAACTGTTAATAAATAAATAAATAAATAAATAATAAATAACTGACAGAGCCTGATGCACAAAAAAGTCCAAATGTGGGCCAATCTCATAATTTTTAGCAAAATGTGCATGTATTTATTGATTTTATTTATTTATTAACAGTTTCTTATATAGCGCAGCAAATTCCGTTGCGCTTTACAATTTGAAATAACAATAACAAACTGGGTAATAACAAACAGTCATAGAGGTAGGAAGGCCCTGCTCGCAAGCTTACAATCTCTAGGGAAATAGGCATGTGTACACAAGGAAAGGTGCTATCTATTGCATAGAATGAGAAGACGTGAGGATATGTGTGGACTGTACAGAGTGGATGCAATTTGATAGGAAGGTTTATGAAAGTTATGTGGGCAGTTCTGGAATTTGATATGCTTGCCTAAAGAGGTAAGTTTTCAGGGAACGCTTGAAGGTTTGGAGACTAGAGGAGAGTCTTATTGTGCGTGGTAGGGCATTCCACAGAGTGGGTGCAGCCCGATGGAAGTCCTGCAATCATGAGTGGGAGCGAGTAATGAGTGTGGATGAGAGACGCAGGTCTTGTGAAGAGCGAAGAGGTCAGGTTGGGAGATATTTTGAGATAAGCGAAGTGATGTACGTTGGTGTAGTTTGGTTAATGGCCTTGTGTGTGAGTAAAAGTATTTTATATTGAATGCGGTAGAGTATAGGTAACCAATGGAGGGACTGACAGAGTGGATCTGCAGACGATGAACGTCTAGCGAGGAAGATTAGCCTCGCCGCTGCATTCAGAATGGATTGTAGTGGTGAGAGTCTCGTTTTGGGAAGACCAGTTAGGAGACTATTGCAATAATCAATGCGGGAGATAATGAGAGCGTGGATTAGAGTTTTAGCAGTGTCTTGTGTAAGGTATGGTCGTATTCTGGATATGTTTTTTAGACGCATGTAACATGATCATGAGACAGATTGAATGTGGGGAACAAAGGACAGATCAGAGTCAAGGATGACACCTAGGCAGCGAGCTTGTGGAGTAGGGTAGATAGTCGAGTTTTCAACAGTGATAGAGATATCAGGTTGGTACCTACTATTGGCCGGTGGAAATATAATTAGCTGTATCACAGGTTTCTTACTGTACTTAGAGGAGCGGGATATAGTTATGCATTCAGAATACCTCCCCCTACATCCCGACTACTTACAATCCCAACAGTCGGCATGCCGACTAGCAGAGAATATTCCCACTCATGGATGTCCATGACACCCATAGAGTGGGAATAGAACATGTGCCCTACCCCCTCTCACTGCCGGCATACCATCGCCGGGATCCATTGGTTTCCTGACAGCCTGTCATGCATACCAAACACTTAAGAGCTATGAGAGAATAGGTGGCATGCTGTCAGATTTGCATTCTATTTTAAATTGTACATACAGGATACTGTACACAGTGCACGCCACTCTCAGTCTCTTCTGCACAAGGATGGAGTAGGTGTAAGTGCCG
This sequence comes from Pseudophryne corroboree, assembly GCF_028390025.1. Classification (NCBI taxonomy): domain Eukaryota; kingdom Metazoa; phylum Chordata; class Amphibia; order Anura; family Myobatrachidae; genus Pseudophryne; species Pseudophryne corroboree. The sequence goes on along the minus strand of NC_086454.1, from coordinate 75,854,909 downwards.
TTACTAGTGATGGCAGCTGCTCCCTTTTGCTGAGAGGCTGGGGGAGGTGCGACCACACAGATGTGTGTGACGCAGAATATGTGCGAATTGTCGCATAGGACATGTAACTCTTATTATGTTACTCAGTGGCGTAAGTTTATACCAGTTGCCCGGAGGCAAGAAAAATATTGGTGCCCCCCCCTGTATATCATCCGTGAGCCAATAAGATGCCATTTTGAGATCCGAGTAACACAGAGTAAAACCGAACTCGCTCATCTCTAATTCTAACTATATGAAGCTACTACAAAACCGTTGCAACTAGGCAGATCTATGTAGGGGTCCAGCCACACACTACATAGATCTGCTCAGTCACTCACAATGCTGATTATTTCTCTGACAATTAATTTGCAAGTGTCATACCCAGGATTAGAACCCACAACCTATTACACTGGAAGCATGAACCTTACTGATGGAGATATCTGCTCTTGCATAGGAAGTATGAGAATTCTACTATTTAAAGTTACTTGTAATTGTCAGAGAAATAACTTCATATAGTTAGAATTCTCATGTTTCCTTTATAGGAGCAAATAGCTTCATCAGTAAGGTGTCTACTTCCAGTGTATCTATAATAAAAAGGGTGTGATTTGTAAGGTGTAGTGACTAGTGGGGAAGTCGGCTACGGAAGAGATATCGGCTGCTGTCAATTAACTTAATGGATTAATGTTGCTGAACACACAGAACAGGAGGAGAGGTGCCCCCCTTCAAAGCAGGAGCCCGGCGGCAGCTGACTCCGTTGCCTCCCAGAGTTCTGCCTCTGATGTTACTGCTGCCACGCTTAACAATTTAGCCTACCTATATCCAGCATTACCAGATACTTAAGCAACGTCATGTAGTGTATCTAAGGAAACCACTTCTACTATTTGTTTAAAATTCCCAGGCATAGGCGGTTTTCTTTTACGTCTTAGAGGATGCAGGGTCCACATTAGTACCATGGGGTATAGACGGGTCCACTAGGAGCCATTGGCACTTTAAGAGTTTGAGAGTGTGGGCTGGCTCCTCCCTCTATGCCCCTCCTGGCAGACTCAGTTTAGAAAATGTGCCCGGAGGAGCCGGTCACAGCTAGGGGAGCTCCATAGGAGTTCTTTGAGTTTTATTATTTTTAATAGAGTTTAGTCACAGGGAGGCTGCTGGCAACAGCCTCCCTGCTTCGAGGGACTAAGGAGGGGAGTAGTGTCCGCCCTGCGGGGTCTGAGCCACTATCTCCACTGAAAGGACACTGAGCTCCCGAGGGGATCGAACGTTCCCCGCCACAGGGGATCGCTCACCCCAGCAGCATGCCGCCACCCCCTTACAGAGCCAGAAGATCACTGGCGAGTTAGTCACCGGCCTCCCTAGCAAGCGGGGAGCCGGTGTGAAGATGGCGGCAACAGGGTATGGAGCGCAGTACTAACTGCGCTCTGGGGCTCAGAGGTACATAGTGCGGCGCTGTGAGGGGCGCCCTGAGCTAGTGCCTACACCCTACAATGACCACCAAGCCTGTCAGGGTCCCAGGATCGCTGCCAGCACTTTTCCTCAGGCCAGTATAATCTTCAGAAGAGCGGGAAGCAGTGCCATGAAAGGGGGCGGAGCTTCTCCTCAGAGCGGACCCAGCAGCATTCAGCGCCATTTTTCTGCCTGCAGAAGCGCTGTCAGTGAGAGCCTGTCCCTCCAAATCAACTCCAGCTATCTTTTACGGTACCAGGGGGTTGTAGAAGGGGGGGAGGCTGTGTACAGACTGTGTAACCTATTAAGGTACACAGTCAGCTCTAGTTAGGGGTCTCCCTATCTATTAGCGCTGTGTGCAGGTTGGCTACAATCTCTGTGTCTCTCTTGCCATTCTTAGGGGGGAAACGCTGTCTGCCCTTCTCTGTGTGGGTGTGGAGTGTCTGTGGTCTCCATTAAGCTATGTCCAGGAACTCTGTGTCATATGCTGCAGAGGATATGTCCTCTCAGGATGATCCCATTCCATGTAATCAGGATTGCACTGTGTTATCACAGATCCCAGCAAGGGAGCCTGAGTGGTTAGCCTCTATTAAAACTATGATTTCTCAGATTTCTACTAGGGTTGCACAGGGCTGTTTCTAGCCAATTTGGCTCCCAGTGCGAGATTTAAAAATGCGCCCCCCATGACATAAAAAAATGTGTGGCCTCATATAAATGGGTGTGGCCTCATTTAAATGGGCATGGCCTCGTCTGAAAAGACTACCTCACAATCCAGTTTTTGACCCTGCTCCAACAAATCGCGACCACCACAGGAAAAAAAAATTCTACCATATTAAGCCCCACACAGTAATGCCCCCTGCACCATATTATGCCACACACCGCAATGCCCTTGATACATGATACATTAAATCCCCACACTACGGCAGGCAAGAGTCCCCATTTCACACATTACGGCAGGTGTCCCCATTTTACACATTGAGAGAAAGAGAGAGAGAGAGATAGAGAATACTTACAGAAGCGATTACCGCTCTTCGGCCCGCCTCACCAGTCGCTCCTCGCGCCGGCCTTTCCTTCTTCCTAACTTGGATCCCCCTAAGTACTCCGCTCGGGGGGGGGTTTCGCGGAGTGACGGGGTTGCGTCGTGACGTAATGACGCAAACGCGTCATTCCGTGAAACTCCGTCCCCCGAGCGGGTTACTCGGGGAGAAATAGGAGGGGGAAGCAGGGAGCCACAGTTAGTGCCGCAGCGGGCGCCCAGTGCGGTTGCACTGCTCGCCTGCCCCAAGAAACGGCCCTGGGGTTGCACAGAATGAGTCTGCAACTCAGGTTTTACAGAACTCTATGGCAGTTTGGTCCGGTTCTGTTACCTCAGGGCCCCCTACTGTATGTTCCCACAAACGTGCTTTTGCCCAGATTATACAAGATGACACGGATACCGATCCTGACATGGCAAACAGTGATGGGGATGTGCTGCGGGGGGCGGCATCTCTTGCACAAGAAGTGCAGTTGATGATAGAGGCCATTAGAGATGTGTTGAATATTGCTGATACAACACCTGAGCAGGTTGAGAAGGCTTACTTCACTGACAGTAAGAAAGCCTTGCTAACCTTCCCTGCATCTAAGGAATTAAATGTTATATTTGAGAAAGCCTGGGAAAACCCGGAGAAAAAAATTCAGATCCCTAGAAAGGTTCTGGTTGCCTTCCCTTTCACTGAGGATAGGAAAAAATGGGAAAACCCACCCATAGTTGATGCGTCTGTATCCAGGCTCTCAACGAAGGTGGTTTTACCTGCTCCAGGATCTACCGCGTTAAAAGAACCGGCTGATCGCAAAATTGACACTACGCTTAAATCCATATACACGGCTTCAGGGGCGATACTACGGCCTACTATTGCCTGTGCATGGATTTCTAAAACTATAGTAAAGTGGTCAGGCACGTTACTTGAGGATTTGGATACAATGGATAAGTGACGTTGAATTGTTTTTACGTAACATTCAGGATTCTGCAGGATTTATGGTGGAATCCATAAAAGACCTGGGTTCCATGGCTGCAGAGCTATCTTCCATGTCTGTCTCAGCTCGTAGAGGACTTTTGCAGTGCTAGTGGTCTGCCGACGCGGAATCCAGGAGAGGTGTGGAGAGCCTACCCTACACAGGTCAGGCTCTCTTTGCGGAAGTGTTGGATGCGTGGATTTCCACGGCTACAGTGGGTAAGTCACCTTTTCTTCCCTCAGCTGCACCTGCTACGAAGAAACCTTTTTCTTCAGCTGCATCACAGTCCTTTCGGGCTACTAAAACAAGAAAGGCTAAGCCGTCCAACACCTTCTTTAGAGAAGGTCGACCAAAATCCAAGAAACCTGCTGCTGCGGGTTCCCAGGAACAGAAGCCTGCTTCAAGTACGGCAAAGTCCTCAGCATGACGATGGACCACGCGGCCTGGAGGTGGGGCCACTGGGGTCGAGACTCAGGGATTTCAGTCACGTCTGGGTGTCGTCTGGCCTGGATCCCTGGGTGCAAGATATTGTGTCCCAGGGGTACAGGCTGGAGTTTCAAGATCTCCCTCCTCACCGATTCTTCAAATCAGGCTTGCCAGCTTTGCTGGAGGACAGGTCTATCCTACCATCCAGAAGTTGGTGGAGTCACAGGTCATTGTACCAGTTCCACCCCATTTGCAAAACAAAGATTTCTATTCGAACCTTTTTGTGGTTCCGAAACCGGATGGTTCGGTTAGGCCCATTCTGAACTTAAAATCGCTAAACCCCTTTCTGAGGGAGTTCAAGTTCAAAATGGAGTCTCTGAGAGCGGTGATATCAGGTCTGGAAGAGGGGGAATTCCTGGTATCCCTGGATATCAAGGATGCGTACCTCCACATTCCGATTTGGCCGCCGCATCAAGCTTTTCTCTGATTCGCACTGTTAGTCATTTTAAGTTCCAGGCCCTGACATTCGGCCTCTCCACAGCACCGAGGGTCTTCACCAAGGTGATGGTGGAGATGATGGTTCTCCTCCGCAGACAGGGGGTGAACATAGGGGGTAATTCCAAGTTGATCGCAGCAGGAATTTTGTTAGCAGTTGGGCAAAACCATGTGCACTGCAGGGGAGGCAGATATAACACGTGCAGAAAGAGTTAGATTTGGGTGGGTTATTTTATTTCTGTGCAGGGTAAATACTGGCTGCTTTATTTTTACACTGCAAACTAGATTGCAGATTGAACACACCACACCCAAATCTAACTCTCTCTGCACATGTTAAATCTGCCTCCCCTGCAGTGCACATGGTTTTGCCCAACTGCTAACAAAATTCCTGCTGCGATCAGCTTGGAATTACCCCCATAATTCCATATCTAGACGATCTGCTGATAAAGGCATCGTCCAAGGAGAAGCTGTTACAGTCCATTGTTCTCATGACCCATCTACTCAGGGAACACGGTTGGATCCTGAATCTTCCAAAATCACATTTGGAGCCGACCAGGAGGTTGTCCTTTCTAGGAATGATCCTCAACACGTAAGTGCAGAGGGTGTTTCTTCCGGAGGAGAAAGTGTTGGTGATACAAACAATGGTACGGGATGACCTGAAGCCAGCCCAGGTGTCAGTTCATCAGTGCATTCACCTTCTGGGGAAGATGGTGGCCTCTTACGAGGCTCTGCAGTATGGAAGATTTCATGCTTGGCCCTTCCAACTGGATCTCCTGGATAAGTGGTCGGGATCTCATCTACACATGCACCAGAGAATACGTCTGTTGCCAAAGGCCAGGATTTCACCCCTCTGGTGGCTGCTATTACCTCACCTTCTGGAGAGCCACAGGTTCGGGATTCAGGACTGGATCCTTCTAACCACGGATGCAAGTCTCTGTGGCTGGGGCGCAGTCACTCAAGGGGAGACCTTCCAAGGAAGGTGGTCAAGTCTGGAAGCTGGCCTACCAATAAACATTCTGGAACTAAGAGCCATCTACAATGGTCTTCTCCAAGCGGCCCATCTTCTGCGAGATCGGGCCATTCAAGTGCAGTCGAACAATGTGATGACAGTGGCTTACATAAACCGACAGAGTGGAACGAAGAGCAGAGCTGCAATGTCAGAGGTAACAAGAATCATCCTCTGGGCAGAAAAACACTGTCAGCGATCTTCATTCCGGGAGTAGACAACTGGGAAGCGTACTTCCTCAGCAGACACGATCTTCACCCAGGAGAGTGGGGACTCCATCCGGAGGTGTTCAATGAGGTAACAGATTTTTGGGGTGTACCTCAAATAGACATGATGGCCTCTCGTCTTAACAAGAAGCTTCGGCGGTATTGTTCCAGGTCGAGGGACCCGCAAGCTGTGGCGGTGGACGCCCTAGTGACTCCGTGGGTGTTCCAGTCGGTGTACGTGTTTCCTCCACTTCCACTTATTCCAAGAGTTCTAAAACTCATAAGGAGAACAAGAGTTCAGCCGATCCTCCTTGCTCCGGACTGGCCAAGACGGGCTTGGTACGCGGATCTTCTGGCTCTACTGCTAGAAGAGCCGAGGCCTCTTCCTCTTCGGGAGGACCTGCAGCAGCAGGGGCCGTTCGCTTATCAAGACTTACCACGGCTACGTTTGACACCATGGAGGTTGAACGCCAGATATTAGCTCGGAAGGGCATTCCAAACAAGGTTATTCCTACCCTGATACAGGCTAGGAAAGGAGTAATGTCTAAACATTACCATCGTATTTGGAAAAAATATGTATCTTTGTGTGAGTCCAAGAAGTTTCCTACGGTGGAGTTTCAGCTGGGACGGTTTCTCCTCTTCCTGCAAGCAGGTGTGGCTATGGGCTTGAGGTTGGGATCCGTAAAGGTCCAGATTTCGTCCCTATCCATTTTCTTCCAGAAACAATTGGCTTCCCTTCCTAAGGTTCAGACTTTTCTGAAAAGGGTTCTGCACATCCAGCCTCCCTTTGTGCTGCCTACGGCGCCCTGGGATTTTAACGTGGTGTTACAGTTTCCCCGATCGGATTGGCTTGAACCTCTGCCGGAGGTTGAGGTCAAGTTTCTCACGTAGAAGGCTGTCACTTTGTTGGCATTAGCTTCTGCTAGACGTGTGTCGGAGTTGGGGGCTTGATCTTGTAAAAGCCCCTACTTGATCTTCCATGAAGATAGAGCTGAGCTCCAGACTCGTCAGCAGTTTTCTTCAAAAGGTTGTGTCGGCATTTCATATCAACTATTGTGGTGCCAGTGGCTACAGACTCCTCAATTTCATCAAAGTCCTTGGATGTTGTAAGGGCTCTAAAAATCTATGTGAAGAGGACTGCTTGTCACAGGAAATTGGACTCTCTGTTCGTCCTGTATGATCCCAAGAAACATGGGTGTCCTGTTTCTAAGCAGACAATATCTCGCTGGATCAGGTTCACTATACAGCATGCGTATTCTACGGCAGGATTGCCATGTCCTACGTCTGTTAAGGCCCACTCTACTCGTAAGGCGGGTTCTTCAGGGGGGCTGCCCGGGGTGTCTCGGCTTTACAGCTTTGTCTAGCGGCTTCTTGGTCTGGGTTGAACACGTTTGCAAAGTTCTACAAGTTAAATACTTTGGCCTCTGAGGACCTGAAGTTTGGTCAATCAGTTCTGCAGGAGCCTCCGCACTCTCCCTCCCATTCTGGGAGGTAAGAGAAAATAGGATTTTAATTACCTACTGGTAAGTCCTTTTCTCGTAGTCCGTAGAGGATGCTGGGCGCCCGCCCAGCGCTTCGTGGTCCTGCAGTGGTTATTTTGTTCAGTACTGCTTAGTTCTTAGTTACGTACTGTTTTGTTACTTGGTAAGTAATCTTGTTCAGACGTTGCTGATGTTTCAAGCTTGTTAGCTTGGTTTGCCTTGTGTGTGAGCTGGTGTGAATCTCGCCACTATCTGTGTAAAATCCTTCTCTCGAAGTTGTCCGTCTCCTCGGGCACAGTTTCTAGACTGAGTCTGGCAGGAGGGGCTTAGGGAGAGGAGACAGCCCACACTCTCAAACTCTTAAAGTGCCTTTGGCTCCTAGTGGACCCGTCTATACCCCATGGTACTAATGTGGACCCCAGCATCCTCTACGGACTACGAGAAAAGGATTTACCTGTAGGTAATTAAAATCCTATTTTCTAGCTTATTCTGGAACCTATGTTTTAGGGGAACATGAAATGTGTGAAAATTGTCAATTAACTAAAGTACCAAAGAGGTGTGGGTAAATCATATATATTCTCACAAAGCCTCTCTTTGATCAGCTGTGTAACAGTAGCATGCGGCAAATGGTATCAGCCTGTTGGGTTTATTTTGGACTTTTGTCTCTATGAATAGGTATCATTTCTCATTATTGTAACCTAAGACTATTACCAGTAAACAAAAGCTCAACTCCCGTTTCACTCCCAGATCTAGTCTCACTGATCAGCACAGCAGTAAAATCTCTCTCCGCAGCAAGGCCTCATTCACTGTTTCAATAATTTTAAAGTGTACACCAACCTCTAGCTTTCCAGCTGCTGGAGAACAGGGATGTGCGGTGAGGTAAATGGCTCAGGAGGCACTGGCTAGTACCAGAGTCAGATTTACACACAACATATGAGCCCAAGAGTTCATGTGGGCATTATATACAGGTGCAGTAGTATATAAATTAGAGACGTGCGGCTGGCACTTTTCATGTTTTGTGTTTTGGTTCTAATTCCACTTTCGTGTTTTGGTTTTGGCTTGGTTTTGCTAAAACCACCCTTTTGTGTTTTGGTTTTGGTTTTGGCTCTGGATGATTTTTGAAAAAAACATAAAAACGGCTAAAATCACAGAATTTGGGGGTAATTTTGCTCCTACGGTATTATTAACCTCAATAACATTCATTTCCACTCATTTCCAGTCTATTCTGAACACCTCACACCTCACAATATTGTTTTTAGGCCTAAAAGTTGCACAGAGGTGGCTGTATGACTAAGCTAAGCGACACAAGTGTGCGGCACAAACACCTGGCCCATCTAGGAGTGGCACTGCAGTTGCAGACAAGATGGCACTATTCAAAAACTAGTCCCCAAACAGCACATGATGCAAAGAAGAAAAAAAGGTGCACCAATGTTGCTGTCTAGTAGTGTCACGCAGTGGCTGAATGTCGAGAGTGGGCCGCAATTGTTTGGTCCACTGACAGCATCTTCAGCACGACCCTGTCATTTTTTTAAAATTCTGCAATTGATGGACTTATACGGTGGTACCCCAGGACTAATACAGCAGTACCCCTGAACTCATACGGCAGTGTCCGAAAGGATGGCACTTTGAGGTAGCTGTATGATTAAGCTAAGCAACACAAACAATTCCCACTGGAATTATACGTCCAAATCACTGGAATTATATACGTCGAAGTCACTGGAATGAAATGGCAAAATCACTGTAATTACACGTCCAAATCACTGGAATTAAATGGTAGTACCACTGGACATATACGGAAGTGTCAGACAGGATGACAAATAGTCCCCAAACAGCACATGATGATGAAAAGAAAAAGAGTTGCAAGATGGAATTGTCCTTGGGCCCTCCCACCCACCCTTATGTTGTATAAACAGGACATGCACACTTTAACAAACCAATCATTTCAGCGACAGGGTCTGCCATGCGACTGTGGCTGAAATGACTGGTTTATTTGGGTCCCCACCAAAAAAAGAAGCAATCAATCTCTCCTTGCACAAACTGGCTCTACAGAGGCAAGATGTCCACCTCATCATCATCCTCCGATTCCTCACCCCTTTCAGTGTGTACCTCCTCCTCCTCACAGAGTATTAATTCGTCCCCACTGGAATCCACCATCACACTTCCCTGTGTACTTTCTGGAAGCACTAGCAAAGGTATTCCTGGAGGAATTTATAATTCATTTTGATAAACATCATCTTCTCCACATTTTGTGGAAGTAACCTTGTACGCCGATCGCTGATAAGGTTACCGGCTGCACTAAACACTCTTTTGGAGTACACACTGGAGGGGGGGGGGGGACTTAGAAAAAATAAAGCCAGTTTGTGCAAGGCCATCCAAATTGGCTCTTTTTCCTGCCAGTATATGTATGGACTGTCTGACATGCCTACTTGGATGCTGTCACCCATATAATCGTCCACCATTCTTTCAATGGTGACAGAATCATATGCAGTGATAGTAGACATGTCAGTAATCGTTGGCAGGTCCTTCAGTCTAGACCAGATGTCAGCACTCGCTCCTGACTGCCCTACATCACCGCCAGTGGGTTGGCTAGGAAATCTTATCCTTTTCTTCACAGCCACAGTTGTGGGAGAAAATGAAGGAGGAGCTTTTGACAAGTCACGTTCCACTTGAGTTGACAATTTTCTCACCAGCAGGTCTTTGAACCTCTGCAGACTTGTGTCTGCCGGAAAGAGAGATACAACGTAGGCTTTAAACCTAGGATTGAGCACAGTGGCCAAAATGTAGTGGTCTGATTTCAACAGATTGACCACCCTTGAATCCTGGCAAAGTGAATGAAGAGCTCCATCCACAAGTCCTACATACTGTACTTAGCGGAATCGCTCCGTCTTAGCTCCTCCTTCAAGTTCTCAAGCTGCTTCTGCAAAAGCCTAATGAGGGGAATGACCTGACTCAAGCTGGCAGTGTCTGAACTGACTTCACATGTGGCAAGTTCGAAGGGTTGGAGAACACATTGCACAAGATGGAAATCATTCTCCACTGCGCTTGAGTCAGGTGCATTCCTGTCCTTTGCCTATATCGTAGGTGGATGTATAGGCTTGAATGGCCTTTTGCTACTCCTCCATCCCCTAAAGCAGCATTTTTCAACCGCTGTGCCGCGGCACACTAGTGTGCCGCCAGCGGTTGTCAGGTGTGCCGCAGCCTGCCGCTCACGCAGCTCACCGGCCACCAGAGATGCCCTGCACAGTGCTCCGCCGCCCGCCGACAGTGCTCCACCGTTGCCCGCCAGTGATTCATGGATCCTTCTCCTGCCGTCGTGCACGGGCAGCACAGTCAGCTCTCCTGCTGCCCAGTCCGTGACCTATGGTGGCGTGCTGAAAGGTCACTTATGCTACGTCTCATTCCCGCCCGCGCTTGGTGCTGGTGTATGCTGCAGCGAGCGGACTGCCCTACACTGCCGTGCTCATCATAATCCTACTACAGCTCAGATATACAGGACTTTGGGCTGACATTACAGTGTGGTCTGTGAGTACTATACTATTACAGGGGAGGAGGGGGCAGTGTGTGCCATTACTGTGGGGGCTGTGAGGGGGCAGCGTGTATGCCATTACTGTGTGTGTGTGGCGGGGGGCAGTGTGGATTTATTGTGGGGGCCAGTGTGTTTGATAAATGTTGAGGCCAATGTATTTGATATCTGTGGGGACATAGGTTGTTTTTACCCCCCAAGGGTAACTGATAGCGTGCCTTGAGAATTTTAAAGTCTTGTTAGGCGTGCCGCGAGTCGAGAAAGGTTGAAAATCACTGCCCTAAAGCATACAGAGTGTTGAATTCCACCTCGTTACCACCTCTTGCTTCAGGTGATGGCAGAGCAGGTTCAGGAGTGTTTGCTGGTGCTCCAGTCTTTGGCATGCGGTGGCTGAATGTCGAAAGTGGCCCACAATTTTTTGGGCCACGACAGCATCTCCCGCATGCCCCTGTCATTTCTCAAAAAATTCTGCACCACCAAATTAATTGTATGTGCAAAACATGGGACATGCTGGAATTTGCCCAGATGTAATGCACGCACAATATTGGTGGCATTGTCCGATATCAAAAATCCCCAGGTGAGTCTAAGTGGGGTAAGCCAATGTGCGATAACGTCCCTCAGTTTCCGTAAGAGTTTGTCAGTAGTGTGCCTCTTACAAAAACCGGTGATACATAGCGAAGCCTGCCTAGGAACGAGTTGGCGTTTGCGAGATGCTGCTACTGGTGCCGCTGCTGTTGTTGCTGCAGGAGGCAATACATCTACCCAGTGGGCTGTCACAGTCATATAGTCCTTACCCTGCCCTGTTCCACTTGTCCACATGTCCGTGGTTAAGTGGACAGTGGGTACAACTGCATTTTTTAGGACACTGAGGACAATTTTTCTGACGTCTCTGTACATGCTCGGTATCGCCTGCCTAGTGAAGTGGAACATAGATGGGATTTGGTACCGGGGACACACTACCTCTATTAATTCTCTAAGTACCACTGAACTAATGGTGGATACCGGACACATGTCTAACACCGACATAGCTGTCAAGGCCTCAGTTATCCACTTTGCAGCAGGATGACTGCTGTCAAATTTCATCTTCCTCACAAAGGACTATTGGACAGTCAATTGCATAGTTGCATAGTTGAAGTAGTACAAGTGGTCTTCCGACTTCCCCTCTGAGATGTTGATTGACTCCCAGCAGCAACAACAGCAGCGGCAACAATAGCAGGCATACCACTCAAGGATCCTCTGGAGGAATCCCGGTTAGGAGAGGACTCCTCATTCTTGCCAGTGACATGGCCTGCAGGACTACTGACGTTCCTGACTGAGGAGGAAGTTGACGTTGAGGGAGTTGGCGGAGTGGCTTGCAGGAGCTTGGGTACAAGAGGAAGAAGGGATTAAGGTATCAGTGGACTACCTACGCTCTTACCCAAAGTATCACAACTTGACACTGACTTCTGATGAATGCACAGCATGTGATGTATAAGGGAGGATGTTCCTAGGTGGTTAACGTCCTTACCCCTACTTATTACAGATTGACAGAGGCAACAACACGGCTTGACACATGTTGGCCGGATTTGTGGAGAAATAATTCCACACCAAAGAGGTGGCTTTTTTGGTATTTTGCCCAGGCATCACAATGGGCTTCTTAATCCCACGCACAACAGGTATCTCCCCCGGTGCCTGATTTAAATAAACCATATCACCATCAGAATCCTCATAGTCAACTACCTCCTCAGCGCCAGCAACACCAATATCCTCATCCTGGTGTCCTTCAACAGTGACATCTTCAATTTGAATTTCAGAAACTGGACTGTGGGTGCTACTTCCAGCACTTGCAGAGGGCGTGCAAATGGTGGAAGGAGCCACCTCTTCCTGTCTAGTGTTGGCATCGCATCCGCCGACACACTTGGACTATCCTTGGGGATTTGTGATACCATCTTAGAATGCACAGTTCTTTGCTGTGCTTTTGCCAGCTTAAGTCTTAACATTTTTCTAGCCGGAGTATAAGGGCTTCCATCGTCATGTGAAGCTGAACCAGTAGTCATGAACATAGGCCAGGCCTTAGCCGTTCCTTGCCACTGTGTCGTAAATGGCATATTGGCAAGTTTATGTTTCTCCTCAGACAATTTAAGTTTATTTTTTGGGGGTCTTTTTTACTGAACTTTTTCTTTTTGGATTTTACATGCGGTCTACTATCACATTGGGCATCGGCCTTGGCAGACAACATTCATGGCATTTCATCGTCTATGTCATGTCTAGTGGCAGCAGCTTCAGCACTAGAAGGAAGTGGTTCTGGATCTTTCCCTATTTTAGCCTCCAAATTTTTGTTCTCCATTATTTTTCTGGAGTTATATAACAATATGCGGTAAAGGAGAGCATACCTCTACACCACACAGGGCAAACCCTGTGAAAATTATTTGGATTAAATATTAATAACCATTTTAATTTGAGTAAATAATATACAGCACAGGACAGCACCACTGGATTTATACGGCAGTACCACTGGACATATACGGCAGAATCACTGGACTGGATTTATACACCAGTTCCACTGGTTTTATACGGCAGTACCACTGGACATATATGTCAGTATCACTGGAATTATATGGCAGTACCACTGGAGATATACGGCAGTATCACTGGACTGGATTTCTACGCCAGTACCACTTGATATATACGGCAGTACAACTGGACAGATATGCTGATGCAGGATAACACAGCACCACTGCAATGGACTGGACTTATACAGTAGCACTGGACATATGGCAGCAGAGGACACCACCACTGTAACTGGACTGATGCAGCACAATACACCACCACTGAACTGATGCAGCACAACACAGCACCACTGGACTAGACTTATACAGCAGCACTGGGCATATGGCAGCAAAGGACATCACCACTGTGACTGGACTGATGCAGCACAAGACAGCACCACTGGACTGGACTTATACCACAGCACAGGACATATGGCAGCAGAGGACACCACCACTGTGACCTGACTGATGCAGCACAAGACACTACCACTGTACTGATGCAGAACAACACAGCACTACTGCAATAGACTGGACTTATACAGCAGCACTGGACATATGGCAGCAGAGGACACCACCACTGTGACTGGACTGATGCAGCACAATACACCACAACTAAACTGATGCAGCACAACACAGCACCACTGGACTAGACTTATACAGCAGCACTGGGCATATGGCAGCAAAGGACATCACCACTGTGACTGGACTGATGCAGCACAAGACACCACCACTGGACTGATACAGCACAAGACTGCACCACTGGACTGGACATATACAGCATCACAGGACATATGGCAGCAGAGGACACCACCACTGTGACTGGACTGATGCAGCACAAGACACTACCACTGTACTGATGCAGGACACTGAGGATGGAGACACGTCCTCTCGCTACACTCTCCAATGCCAGAGTTAAAATGGCGGCGACCTTATATGGAATTCCAAACCCCGCGAGAATCCGACAGCGGGAAGATCACGTTTGCCTCATTCTGGTTTCCGAGTCAGGTGGGAAAACCCAAGCCGGACTCAGATCTGGGTTCAGGTACTGAAGTCCGGTAGGGTTCGGTTCTCAGGGAACCGAACCCGCTCATCTCTAGTAGTATGGGCTGAAATTATTGATGGCTTTACAAGTGAAGGACACTTCTTTGAAACTTAGAGCCAGAGGGAGCCAGTGTAAGGGATTGGCATCTGAAGATGAGCAGCTGGGGAGTTAAAAAAAAATTATCACCAGCTTTCATACTGGGCTTACGTCTTGACAGTCTATTTAGAGAAAGGACAGTCAGTTACAGTACTCAAGCTGACATATAAAAATTGCATGAACGCTCTGGTGGCAATGTGTCTCAGATTCAAAGATTACCATCAGAAGACCAGAGAGCAAGAGAATGGAGATGGTAATCATATGGGTTAAAGGCCACAGAAAGATCCTGGAGTATAAACTCTGGACTAAGCATTGGAAAAGCTCTTATTCAGTATAGTAAGGGTTAGTGAAGTGTTATGGACAGAAACCACAGCCCAAAGGTTCAAGATGGTTATTTGCAGACAAGTGGATAAGATAATTATTTATAACGCTTTAAATCATTTTTTTAAGATTATCCGGGTAATGCAATGGGTTGAATGCAAGATAGGTGGAGTCATGTGAGGTTTTCTTTACAGTGGGATTGGTAGAAGCCTACAGATACAAAAAAAATGCTAGTGTTAAAAGCAGAAATATACGTATGTGCTAAAGATTTATTTAGGAGTGGGATGCAGACTAGAAACCGGACCGTGGGCGTAATTCCAAGTTGATCGTAGCAGGAAATTTTTTAGCAGTTGGGCAAAACCATGTGCACTGCAGGGGAGGCAGATATAACATGTGCAGAGAGAGTTAGATTTGGGTGGGTTATTTTGTTCCTGTGCAGGATAAATACTGGCTGCTTTATTTTTACACTGCAATTTAGATTGCAGATTGAACTCACCACACCCAAATCTAACTCTCTCTGCACATGTTATATCTGCCCCGCCTGCAGTGCACATGGTTTTGCCCAACTGCTAAAAAATTTCCTGCTGCGATCAACTTGGAATTACCCCCAGTGTCTAGAGAAAAGGCGGTTAAGCAAATGTAAAATGTAACAGGATAATAGGTGGAAATATGCACTAAAAGAGAATGAGATTTGGGGTGAGAGCTGTTTTTAGGTGGCTATATAAACCACCCACATGAGCAATAGCGTTCTTGGTATAATGCACAATTTTAGGCACTTATTAAACATAGCTACAAGCATTGATGTGACAAAGTTAATTATCTGTCACATTTATTACTATATTTCTCTTGGGGACAAAAAATATGTCATCCCAGCAGTGTGTGTTGGTGTCACGAGCCCCTGTGTCCCGTGACACCCGCAGCATCCGTTCGTTGCTATGAGACCGGACGCCTGTGAACTTCCACTCCCTGACCGTCAGCTCCATGGCAACCAGGAAACAGAGCTTATGCGGCGGCCAGAGGTCTCCCGTGTGAGTTTCAAGAGGCTGGTGTACGTGCAGCAGCACGGCTGCAGTGAGGGGAGGCTTGGCTGTTCTGCGCTGGTGATTGGCTCTTGCTTCCTTTATATGTTTTGTTTGTCACTCCTTGCTGGTCATAGGTTCTCGTCGCAGCGGGAGCTTTTGTCTCTCAGCTCTAGTCACAATTTTATGGAAGAATTTTTGTATCCGGCCCTGGGTCAGCCCGTTACCTGTTGTGCTAGGGCATGCCTTAATTTGTACTTGTACTTTTTATCTTTGTTCTTTTGTGTAACTTCTTCTTGAGTGTATTGTTTGCCTGCGCACTTTAAGTACATTGTTGGTCCTAAAACTGTCCAGAGTTTCGGAGAATTCTGTTTGTTGTTCGTCTACCTTCTCTACAGTAAATTCCCTTCCTTATTCATACTCAAAACACGTCAGACATACTTCTCATGATTTTCTGATTTTATCCCTCTCTGTAGTCTTGTCCTTTTCCTTGTCTTAGTATTTCTTAGTCTTCATCTTTTAGTTGAGTTTTGGGTCTTTCTACCAACATTGATTCGGGTCACTCAGAATTAAGATTGTACTACCACCAGTGTTGTAAGTCCTGGTGGCATCCAAGTACCGGTAGGCACGTCTCGCCTTATGGGAAAAGCGGCTACTATAGGCGAGAAGACTGATTGGGGTATACAAGGGTCTTTGCCCAGAAGATCACAAACAACCTCAATCTCCCTGGAAAGAAAATTCTCCTGCCGTAACAGTTGGTAGCATACAGAGTGTCTTTTGCCTGCGTGTATATAGCGCACAGAGGCCCTCATTCCGAGTTGATCGCTAGCTGCTTTCGTTCGTAGCACAGCGATCAGGCTAAAAATCGGCACTTCTGCGCATGCGTATGGTGCACACTGCGCACGCGCGACGTACTTTCACAAAAGCCGGTGCAGTTTTACACAAGGCCTAGCGACGCTTTTCAGTCGCACTGCTGATCGTTGAGTGATTGACAGGAAGTGGGTGTTTCTGGGTGGTAACTGGCCGTTTTCGGGGAGTGTGTGTAAAAATGCAGGCGTGCCAGATAAAAACGCAGGAGTGGCTGGAGAAACGGGGGAGTGGCTGGCTGAACGCAGGGCGTGTTTGTGACGTCAAAACAGGAACTAAATAGTCTGAAGTGATCGCAAGATAGGAGTAGGTCTGCAGCTACTCTGAAACTGCACAATTTTTTTTGTAGCAGCACTGCGATCCTTTCGTTCGCACTTTTGCTAAGCTAAGATACACTCCCAGATGGTGGCGGCTTAGCGTTTTCACTGCTGCTAAAAGCAGCTAGCGAGCGATCAACTCGGAATGAGGGCCAGAGTGCGCAGCCTCTAATAACCTGTTCCCCACTGTCCACCAAAAAAGGTGCTGCTCCATCCTGCTGTGGTGATGGCATATGAAACAGGCATCTACAGATACAAGAAGAATCTTGCTGTAATTAGTAAGTAGGCTTCTCACAAGTTCTCGCAGATTTATAAGTGATGTGAGTTTTCTTCAACATGGGTTTTCTTTTTACTACACTCCGATAAAGTCCACATTTATAAATAAAGACAAATTAATTTTATATACCTGGCATAACTTAAACTGCTAGACTGTGCCAGAATTAATTTTTTTTTTACAATTGGTACGAGTTTGCTGGTTGCGAAAATGAAAATTCTCCCTTCTTACCTACAGTAGTATTTGAGCTGACAGATTGGCACTGTGATTTAGTAGACTCTCAGTGTTGCTAGAGTTCATGGTATGAAATCTAAGACGTGTTTCGTTGAATGGATATTGGAGTCTGCATAAGGATGATTGATAACATTGAGAAAAATCTTCTAGCTTTCTGGAGGTCTGTTATGGGTCAGTCAGTATAACGACTGTGATTAAGATGCTGGTGTCTTCAGTTCAAGCCTCCTGAATGCATTTGTTCAGGACTTTGATGTTGACTATAATAAAAGTTTATTTTCTCATTTAAATTGTGAGGTTTCCTGGTGGGCAGTTTCCCATTGGAAATGGGAATCTTGGGTTGGCAATGTTTCTTTTGGATATCTTGGACTGTGTGCTAGGCTGATTGTTGATGGGATGGTTGGTTTCTGTTGGTGATGCTACTGGATTTGCCTGCTCTGGTAGGGAACCTGCCTTACTGTGTGCTGTGCTGGTTTGGGAGAATGTGGATTCTTCTCTTGGTGACATTGACCAGTGGGTTTCAAACTTCTCTTGGTGACAATGACCAGTGGGTTTCAAAAACCTGAATGCAGTGAAGGACCTGTCTGTAGATTTAAACCTGGGACTCTGCCTATTGATGCAGTTAGCTGTTGGTCCACTAGACCAACTGAGGTTTCAGCAAGCTACAGTATAATACTTTTGTTCAATTTTAGCAGCGAGCCTGGGGCAAAAGCCAAGGCACTATTATATAAGCCTAATATATCTTGGTAATTGTGACAAAAATGGAAGCTAACTGGGATTATAACCCAGAGCAATACCATCAGTGTCTGCTGTAGCATTGGTTACTAGTTGATTGTACCAGCTCATTGGCTGTTTAAGAGTGGAAAACTTTTAATAATACCATCAAGCAGACTAGTTTCAGTGTACTAAAAGCCTAACAGGGGATGAGGACTCCCACGCATACTGTACAGAATAGCAGGATATCGGGCAACAGAGCTAGTATTATGATTGTCAGCTTTCTTGATTGGCAGGAAAGAATAGTAACAATGACTGTGTTGCTGTAGGTCTTGAGGTACTCTACTCACCAATACACAGGTTTATGCTAATTCTACCCTACTTGTTAAGCGACATCACTGGCCCTAGTGAGCATTTGTGTGCGTCATTGGCATGGAAGTTTCGATACCTTGAGTTGTTGGCGATGGGCTGGCAGTTGGCCCTCATAATTTTGAGTTGATGGCAATTGGCAGGCAGTTTGCCCCATCTAAACCTTGAGTTGTTGGCGATTAGGTGGCAATTGGTCGACATTTACACATTTTATGGGATTATTTTGACACTATACTGTGTGTAGAGCTGTTTTCTCTTCACCACCATATGCTTTCCTTCCTTTCAGTAAGTAATTACATAAATTACATGAAGCTGACAATTTTCTCTGCCAAAATGTCTATGTGCCTCTATTGTAGACTAGCTGTTCTACCCATTCTTCGCACGGGAGTTTCTGATTTTCACGGTTGTAAATATAAACGAGTCTTAAGAATTTGGTAAATCTATAGAGCTGTAAAATTTGAGATGTCTTAATATAAGTTAAGATAACATTATAAGGTAACATAATACACAATACAGGGTATGTAATGTACAGTAAAAGCAAACCATCAATCCATGGTTCTTGGCGTTACCTGAGGAGCACCCTTAGCAGATACGGTAAAAAGTGACAAGACAATTTTTGTAGTTTATTAAATTCTACACAATGGGAGGTGAAATACAAATTTTGATCTGATTATCTGTTTGAACGTTATCGTTCACGCAACGCAAGCCACGCATCGTAATGACGTCATTATGTCAGCCCCTTTTCATCCCCTTAGGGTAGTTTAATTAAAATTCTAATTATGTAGTTTTCCTATTTCCCACCTGAAGAATACCTATGTTAGATTTCAGCTTCCTAACGTATCGTGAGGTAAGAGAATTAGTGATGACTCAATCAGTCAGTGAGTGAAAGAGGGCTTTCGCGTTTATATATATATATATATATATATATATATATATATATATTAGAGATGAGCGGGTTCGGTTCCTCGGAATCCGAACCCCCCCGAACTTCAGCCTTTTTACACGGGTCCGAGGCAGACTCGGATCTTCCCGCCTTGCTCGGTTAACCCGAGCGTGCCCGAACGTCATCATCCCGCTGTTGGATTCTTGCGAGGCTCGTATTCTATCGCGAGACTCGGATTCTATATAAGGAACCGCGCGTCGCCGCCATTTTCACACGTGCATTGAGATTGATAGGGAGAGGACGTGGCTGGCGTTCTCTCCGTTAGAATAGATAGAGACACTTGAGTTGATTTACTACTAACTTAGTAATTTTGGGGAGCATTAGGAGTACTCAGAGTGCAGAGTTTTGCTGATAGTTACTAGTGACCACCACCAGTTTTATTTATTATTTAATATAATCCGTTCTCTGCCTGAAAAAAAACGATACACAGTCACATACCATATCTGTGCTCAGCCTCAGTGTGCTGCATGATAATATCATCTATGTATATCTGACTGTGCTGAGTGCTCACTGCTCACACAGCTGAATTGTGGGGGAGACTGGGGTGCAGTTATAGCAGGAGTACAGTGCACACTTTTGCTGCCAGTGTGACTGACCAGTGACCACCAGTATATTGTCTGCCTGAAAAAGTTAAACACTCCTGTCTGTGGTGTTTTTTTTTTTTATTCTATAAACGCATTCTGCTGACAGTGTCCAGCAGGTCCGTCATTCATTATATTATATAAATATTTACCTGCAGTAGTGTTATATTTTTTTTGTTCATCTCTATCATCTTTATCATCTCTATATTAGCAGACGCAGTACGGTAGTCCACGGCTGTGGCTACCTCTGTGTCGTCAGTGCTCGTCCATAATTGTATACCTACCTGTGGTGGGGTTTATTTTTCTATCTTCTTCATACTAGTAGTTTAGGAGTCTGCTGACAGTGTCCAGCAGGTCCGTCATTATATTATATATACCTGCAGTAGTGATATATATATATTTTTTATATCATTATCATCTCTATACTAGCAGACGCAGTACGGTAGTCCATGGCTGTAGCTACCTCTGTGTCGTCAGTGCTCAACCATAATTGTATACCTACCTGTGGTGGTTTTTTTTTTTCTATCTTCTTCATACTAGTAGTTTAGGAGTCTGCTGACATTGTCCAGCAGGTCCGTCATTATATTATATATACCTGCAGTAGTGATATATATATATTTTTTATATCATTATCATCTCTATACTAGCAGACGCAGTACGGTAGTCCACGGCTGTAGCTACCTCTGTGTCGTCAGTGCTCGTCCATAATTGTATACCTACCTGTGGTGGGGTTTTTTTTTCTATCTTCTTCATACTAGTAGTTTAGGAGTCTGCTGACAGTGTCCAGCAGGTCCGTCATTATATTATATATACCTGCAGTAGTGATATATATATATTTTTTATATCATTATCATCTCTATACTAGCAGACGCAGTACGGTAGTCCACGGCTGTAGCTACCTCTGTATCGTCAGTGCTCGTCCATAATTGTATACCTACCTGTGGTGGGGTTTTTTTTTCTATCTTCTTCATACTAGTAGTTTAGGAGTCTGCTGACAGTGTCCAGCAGGTCCGTCATTATATTATATATACCTGCAGTAGTGATATATATATATTTTTTATATCATTATCATCTCTATACTAGCAGACGCAGTACGGTAGTCCACGGCTGTAGCTACCTCTGTGTCGTCAGTGCTCGTCCATAATTGTATACCTACCTGTGGTGGGATTTTTTTTTCTATCTTCTTCATACTAGTAGTTTAGGAGTCTGCTGACAGTGTCCAGCAGGTCCGTCATTATATTATATATACCTGCAGTAGTGATATATATATATTTTTTACATCATTATCATCTCTATACTAGCAGACGCAGTACGGTAGTCCACGGCTGTAGCTACCTCTGTGTCGTCAGTCACTCGTCATCCATAAGTATACTAGTATCCATCCATCTCCATTGTTTACCTGAGGTGCCTATTAAAATATGGAGAACAAAAATGTTGAGGTTCCAAAAATAGGGAAAGATCAAGATCCACTTCCACCTCGTGCTGAAGCTGCTGCCACTAGTCATGGCCGAGACGATGAAATTCCATCAACGTCGTCTGCCAAGGCCGATGCCCAATGTCATAGTACAGAGCATGTAAAATCCAAAACACAAAATATCAGTAAAAAAAGGACTCAAAAATATAAAATAAAATCGTCGGAGGAGAAGCGTAAACTTGCCAATATGCCATTTACCACACGGAGTGGCAAGGAACGGCTGAGGCCCTGGCCTATGTTCATGGCTAGTGGTTCAGCTTCACATGAGGATGGAAGCACTCAGCCTCTCGCTAGAAAAATGAAAAGACTTAAGCTGGCAAAAGCACAGCAAAGAACTGTGCGTTCTTCGAAATCACAAATCCACAAGGAGAGTCCAATTGTGTCGGTTGCGATGCCTGACCTTCCCAACACTGGACGTGAAGAGCATGCGCCTTCCACCATTTGCACGCCCCCTGCAAGTGCTGGAAGGAGCACCTGCAGTCCAGTTCCTGATAGTCAGATTGAAGATGTCAGTGTTGAAGTACACCAGGATGAGGAGGATATGGGTGTTGCTGGGGAGGAAATTGACAAGGAGGATTCTGATGGTGAGGTGGTTTGTTTAAGTCAGGCACCCGGGGAGACACCTGTTGTCCGTGGGAGGAATATGGCCATTGACATGCCTGGTGAAAATACCAAAAAAATCAGCTCTTCGGTGTGGAAGTATTTCAACAGAAATGCGGACAACATTTGTCAAGCCGTGTGTTGCCTTTGTCAAGCTGTAATAAGTAGGGGTAAGGACGTTAACCACCTCGGAACATCCTCCCTTATACGTCACCTGCAGCGCATTCATCATAAGTCAGTGACAAGTTCAAAAACTTTGGGCGACAGCGGAAGCAGTCCACTGACCAGTAAATCCCTTCCTCTTGTAACCAAGCTCACGCAAACCACCCCACCAACTCCCTCAGTGTCAATTTCCTCCTTCCCCAGGAATGCCAATAGTCCTGCAGGCCATGTCACTGGCAATTCTGACGAGTCCTCTCCTGCCTGGGATTCCTCTGATGCATCCTTGCATGTAACGCCTACTGCTGCTGGCGCTGCTGTTGTTGCTGCTGGGAGTCGATGGTCATCCCAGAGGGGAAGTCGTAAGACGACTTTTACTACTTCCACCAAGCAATTGACTGTCCAACAGTCCTTTGCGAGGAAGATGAAATATCACAGCAGTCATCCTGCTGCAAAGCGGATAACTGAGGCCTTGGCATCCTGGGCGGTGAGAAACGTGGTTCCGGTATCCATCATTACTGCAGAGCCAACTATAGACTTGTTTGAGGTACTGTGTCCCCGGTACCAAATACCATCTAGGTTCCATTTCTCTAGGCAGGCGATACCGAAAATGTACACAGACCTCAGAAAAAGACTCACCAGTGTCCTAAAAAATGCAGTTGTACCCAATGTCCACTTAACCACGGACATGTGGACAAGTGGAGCAGGGCAGACTCAGGACTATATGACTGTGACAGCCCACTGGGTAGATGTATTGACTCCCGCCGCAAGAACAGCAGCGGCGGCACCAGTAGCAGCATCTCGCAAACGCCAACTCTTTCCTAGGCAGGCTACGCTTTGTATCACCGCTTTCCAGAATACGCACACAGCTGAAAACTTCTTACGGCAACTGAGGAAGATCATCGCAGAATGGCTTACCCCAATTGGACTCTCCTGTGGATTTGTGGCATCGGACAACGCCAGCAATATTGTGTGTGCATTAAATCTGGGCAAATTCTAGCACGTCCCATGTTTTGCACATACCTTGAATTTGGTGGAGCAGAATTATTTAAAAAACGACAGGGGCGTGCAAGAGATGCTGTCGGTGGCCAGAAGAATTGCGGGACACTTTCGGCGTACAGGCACCACGTACAGAAGACTGGAGCAACACCAAAAACGCCTGAACCTGCCCTGCCATCATCTGAAGCAAGAAGTGGTAACGAGGTGGAATTCAACCCTCTATATGCTTCAGAGGTTGGAGGAGCAGCAAAAGGCCATTCAAGCCCATACAACTGACCACGATATAGGAGGTGGAATGCACCTGTCTCAAGCGCAGTGGAGAATGATTTCAACGTTGTGCAAGGTTCTGCAACCTTTTGAACTTGCCACACGTGAAGTCAGTTCAGACACTGCCAGCCTGAGTCAGGTCATTCCCCTCATCAGGCTTTTGCAGAAGAAGCTGGAGACATTGAAGGAGGAGCTAACACTGAGCGATTCCGCTAGGCATGTGGGACTTGTGGATGGAGCCCTTAATTCGCTTAACAAGGATTCACGGGTGGTCAATCTGTTGAAATCAGAGCACTACATTTTGGCCACCGTGCTCGATCCTAGATTTAAAACCTACCTTGGATCTCTCTTTCCGGCAGACACAAGTCTGCAGGGGTTCAATGAACTGCTGGTGAGAAAATTGTCAAGTCAAGCGGAACGCGACCTGTCAACATCTCCTCCTTCACATTCTCCCGCAACTGGGGGTGCGAGGAAAAGGCTCAGAATTCCGAGCCCACCCGCTGGCGGTGATGCAGGGCAGTCTGGAGCGACTGCTGATGCTGACATCTGGTCCGGACTGAAGGACCTCACAACGATTACGGACATGTCGTCTACTGTCACTGCATATGATTCTCTCACCATTGAAAGAATGGTGGAGGATTATATGAGTGACCGCATCCAAGTAGGCACGTCAGACAGTCCGTACGTATACTGGCAGGAAAAAGAGGCAATTTGGAGGCCCTTGCACAAACTGGCTTTATTCTACCTAAGTTGCCCTCCCACAAGTGTGTACTCCGAAAGAGTGTTTAGTGCCGCCGCTCACCTTGTCAGCAATCGGCGTACGAGGTTCCTTCCAGAAAATGTGGAGAAGATGATGTTCATTAAAATGAATTATAATCAATTCCTCCATGGAGACATTCACCAGCAGCAATTGCCTCCACAAAGTACACAGGGAGCTGTGATGGTGGATTCCAGTGGGGACGAATTGATAATCTGTGAGGAGCGGGATGTACACGGTGATGAATCGGAGGATGATGATGAGGTGGACATCTTGCCTCTGTAGAGCCAGTTTGTGCAAGGAGAGATTAATTGCTTCTTTTTTGGTGGGGGTCCAAACCAACCCGTCATTTCAGTCACAGTCGTGTGGCAGACCCTGTCACTGAAATGATGGGTTGGTTAAAGTGTGCATGTCCTGTTTATACAACATAAGGGTGGGTGGGAGGGCCCAAGGACAATTCCATCTTGCACCTCTTTTTTCTTTCATTTTTCTTTGCGTCATGTGCTGTTTGGGGAGGGTTTTTTGGAAGGGCCATCCTGCGTGACACTGCAGTGCCACTCCTAGATGGGCCAGGTGTTTGTGTCGGCCACTAGGGTCGCTTATCTTAGTCACACAGCTACCTCATTGCGCCTCTTTTTTTTTTTCTTCTTTGCGTCATGTGCTGTTTGGGGAGTATTTTTTGGAAGGGCCATCCTGCGTGACACTGCAGTGCCACTCCTAGATGGGCCAGGTGTTTGTGTCGGCCACTAGGGTCACTTATCTTAGTCACACAGCTACCTCATTGCGCCTCTTTTTTTCTTTGCGTCATGTGCTGTTTGGGGAGTGTTTTTTGGAAGGGCCATCCTGCGTGACACTGCAGTGCCACTCCTAGATGGGCCAGGTGTTTGTGTCGGCCACTTGGGTCGCTGAGCTTAGTCATCCAGCGACCTCGGTGCAAATTTTAGGACTAAAAATAATATTGTGAGGTGTGAGGTGTTCAGAATAGACTGAAAATGAGTGGAAATTATGGTTATTGAGGTTAATAATACTTTGGGATCAAAATGACCCCCAAATTCTATGATTTAAGCTGTTTTTTAGGGTTTTTTAAAAAAAACACCCGAATCCAAAACACACCCGAATCCGCCAAAAAAAATTCGGTGAGTTTTTGCCAAAACGCGTTCGAACCCAAAACACGGCCACGGAACCGAACCCAAAACCAAAACACAAAACCCGAAAAATTTCCGGTGCACATCTCTAATATATATATATATATATATACAGTGGGGCAAAAGAGTATTTGGTATTTGGACAGCCACTGATTGTGCAAGTTGATCCACTTAAATAGCTGAGAGAGGTCTGTAATTTCCATCATAGGTACACTTCAACTGTGAGAGACAGAATCTGGAAAAAAAACAGGAAGTCGCATTTTATGATTTTTAAACAATTTATTTGTGTATTCTTGCGGAAAATAAATATTTGGACAATCAAAAAGTTTAACTCAATACTTTGTAATATAACCTCAGTTGGCAGTTACAGAGGTCAAACACTTCCTGTAGTTCTTGACCAGGTTTGCACACACTGTAGCAGGTATTTTGGCCCACTCTTCCATGCAGATCTTCTCTAGATCTGTCATGTTATATGTGGCTGTCGCCGGGCAACACAGACTTTCAACTCCCTCCACAGGTTTTCTATTGGGTTGAGGTATGGAGACTGGCTAGGCCACTCCAGGACCTTGAAATGCTTCTTACGGAGCCACTCCTTAGTTGCCCAATAGGTGTGTTTAAGGTTATTGTCATGCTGGAAGACCCAGCCATGTTCCATCTTCAATTGTCTTACTGAGGGAAGGAGGTTTTTGCCCAAAATCTCACGATACATGGCCCCTTTCATCCTCTCCTAAATATGGATCAGTTGTCCTGTCCCCTTTGCAGAAAAGCAGCCCCAAAGCATGATGTTTCCACCCCCATGCTTCACAGTGGGTATGGTGTTCTTGGGATTCCATTCATCAGTCTTCTCCCTCCAAGCACGGCGAGTGGAGTTTATATCAAAAAGTTCGATTTTGCTCTCATCTGACCACGTTACATTCTGCCAATTCTCCTCTGGATCATCCAGATGGTCACTGGTAAACGTTAGACGGGCCTGGACATGTGCTGGCTTAAGCAGGGAGACCTTTCGGGCGCTGCAGGATTTCAATCCGTGGCAACGTAGTGTGTTACTAATGGTAACCTTTGTGACTGTGGTCCCAGCTCTCTTGAGGTCATTGACCAGGTCCCCCCATGTAGTTCTGGGCTGATTCCTCACCGTTCTCAAGATAATTGATACCCCACGAGGTGAGATCTTGCATGGAGCCCCAGGCCGAGGGAGATGTCAGTGATCTTGTATTTCTTCCATTTTTTTTATAATTGCGCCAACAGTTGATCTCTTTTCACCAAGCTGTTTGCCTATTGTCGAGTAGCTCATCCAAGCCTTGTGCAGCTCTACAATTTTGTCCCTGGTGTCCTTGGACAGCTCTCTGGTCTTGGCCATGGTGGAGAGGTAGCAGTCTGACTGTTTGAGGTTGTGGACAGGTGTCTTTTATACAGATAACCAGTTCAAACAGGTGCCATTAATACAGGTAACGAGTGGAGGATAGAAGAGCTTCTTAAAGAAGAAGTAACAGGTCTGTGAGAGCCAGAAATCTTGCTGCTTGGTAGGTGTCCAAATATTTATTTTCCACAAGAATATACAGTATAGTAAATTGTTTAAAAATCATACAATGTGATTTCCTGTTTTCTTTTTTTCAGATTCTGTCTCTCACAGATGAAGTGTACCTATGATGGAAATTACAGACCTCTCTCATCTTTTTAAGTGGGTCAACTTGCACAATCGGTGGCTGTTCAAATACTTTTTTGCCCCACTGTATATATACAGGGTTGGACTGGTCCACGGGGGTACAGGGGAAACCACCAGTGGGCCCGAAGGTCTGCTGGTGGCCCACTCCCTCCTCTAGAAATCAGGTTCCAGACGGTACTGCTATTAATCTAGTACATTATCGGGCATGCAGTACAGCAGCGGCGGATTGGCACACCGGGACGCCAGACCAGATTTCGTTTGGCTGGTCCAGACGTCCTCGTAGTAGCTGTCGTCATCCTCCATGCTGGCCCGGCAGCGTTGGTTAATGCTAAATAAAAGATGGCTGTCGGCGGAGCTGCTGCAAATGTGCAGCTGCAGCTTCCCCCATAAGCCTCCAGGACCACCGCCAGCCCTGAGTCTTCCTCCGACCCCAGCCAGCCACAGTTTCCCTCCAGAGTCCAGCCAGCCGCAGCCGCCAGGCAATTCTTAATGTCTTAGTAAGTAAAAGCCACACTGTGTCCAACATGATGTGCCTGACTGCTCTTTCTCTCTCTCTCTCTCTCTCTCTCTCTCTCTCTCTCTCTCTCTCTCTAATATATATATATATATATATATATAAAATGTGTGTATATATATATATATATAATAACTCCAAGTACGGCGCTCCAGGATACTAGAAATTATTTTGTAGTGTCCAGGAGTGCCGCACTTGTAGGTATTGTACATGCATGTTGGGTGAGGTCACCCGGACCGGTAACAATAGTGCATGGAGGGCCAGACCACATGGGGATATAGATATATATATATATATATATATATATAAAAACAAAATTCCCAAGTGCGCTATATAGGAACGTCTTTACGGTAATTCTTCCAATATTGTTTCCATAGGTGTAAGTTGGATATTGGAGAAAGTTTGTGACCGGGAACCTGTAACAGACACCCCTCATCAAATGGTTAACCAAACAAGAGGCCCAAGGCCAATTAATAAAAGATTATTTTAATATTCATTTGAACAAATGCAATTTTTACATAGTTCATCATGTAGTGAGTATACAGATAGTAAATATAAATGTCAGTAAAAAAGACAACCACTGCGTTTGTTGAATAATTTGAACTCTAGATACTCCCTCACCTTTTTAAGGTGTGAGCTCACAAGGGAGTATCCTCACAAACTAAGTAGGAAACTTCTGACTGACAAACCCAACGCGTTTCGTCTTATCGACTTCATCAGGGGTAACTTGTTTGGTGATGAAAAATATGAAAAAATTGTTTTAAAATTTATGAAAAAAATTATTTTCAAAGGACTGATGTCCAGAATTTATGAAGAATGGTATATAGATGGTATGAGAAATTGAAAAAGTAAGGTGAGTACCTACCAAATATAGATGACAGGTTTACTTGTCATAAGTGAGTTTAAATGTAGAAAATCACAACCTAAAATTGTGGATAGAGTATATATTTAATAGCTGTGTTTAACCTACTTGATTTATTCTTACTTAAGTAGCTATAAAGTGCAGTGATTAATTCTAAAGATATAGGAGCATACCTTAAATATAAGGATAGTAAAATCTCCTATATTAGCTCCCCCATTAGGCAGCCTGTGGACATTTCCATCTATAATAAGCCCCCTCCAGGAACTAATATAGGAGATTTTACTATCCTTATATTTAAGGTATGCTCCTATATTTTTATAAGGTGTATGTATAAGGTGTATATGGTGAGTGCCGCCTCTAGCAAAATGCCTGTCTAACTTCTTTAAGATGACATTGCGGCCGTTGCAATGTCTATCAGTAGTGCCGGTGGCTCTGCTGCGTATAATGTGCTCTGCCTGGCGCAAAGTGTATAACGTGCTTTACCTGGTGCAATGTGTATAATGTGCTCTGCCTGGTGCAAAGTGTATAACATGCTCTACCTGGTGCAATGTGTATAATGTGCTCTACCCGCTGCAATATGTATAATGTGCTCTACCTGGTGCAATGTGTATAACGTGCTCTACCTAGTGCAATGTGTATAACGTGCTCTACCTGGTGCAATGTGTATAATGTGCTTTACCCGCTGCAATATGTATAATGTGCTCTACCTGGTGCAATGTGTATAACGTGCTCTACCTGGTGCAATGTGTATAACGTGCTCTACCTGGTGCAATGTGTATAATGTGCTTTACCCGCTGCAATATGTATAATGTGCTCTACCTGGTGCAATGTGTATAATGTGCTCTACCTAGTGCAATGTGTATAACGTGCTCTACCTGGTGCGACATGTATAATGGGGTGAAGTATGGTATGCCGGCGGCCGGGCTCCAGGCGACCAGCCTACCGGCGCCGGGAGCCCAACCGCCGGCATACCGACAGTGTGGCGAGCGCAAAGGAGCCCCTTGCGGGCTCGCTGCGCACCACGCTATTTTATTCTCCCTCCAGGGGGATCTTGGACCCCCACGAGGGAGAATAGCTGTCGGTATGCCGGGTGTGGGGATCCCGGCAGCGGGTATACTGTGCGCCGGGATCCCGACATTCGGCATACTGAAGACCACCCGTATAATGTGCTCTGTCTGGCACAATGTGTATAATGTGCTCTGCCTGACGCAAAGTGTATACCGTGCTCTACCTGGCGCAAAGTGTAGAACGTGTTCTATCTGGCGGAATGTGTATAACATGCTCTACTTGGTGCAGTGTGTATAGGAGGTTCTACCTGGTGCAATGTGTATAAGCGGCACTACTGTGTGGTGTAATGTGAATTGTCACTATTATGTGGCCATGCCCCTTCCAAATGAAGCCACGCCCCTACATTTTTGCAGCGCTCCTGCGGCGCGCACTTTCCTTACAGCCATTTACTCAGGCCTTCTGAGCAGTAATCCCTCCTTCTTGACAGACTCCACCCCCTCAACAGACTCTCCCCCTATTAGGGCTGCTTCCATAAATTTCCCAGGCTGGTTTTTGATCCCAATCCGCCCCTGCACTACAGTATTTATTTACTGTTTATATTTATCAAGGGGCCCAACCCATGCAAAATGGTTAGGCAAACCAACGTGGCAGCTGGGCACACTCCTTCTAGAAACTGGCCACACCCCTAAACATGGGCCCCTACTACTGCATACCCCCGGTGGGCCCTACATACCCCACTCCGACACTGTATATATATTCTTCTATTCACCTGTAGAAATTTAGCCTCAGCAGATAGGAAGTTTAGTGAACGGGCTTTTCTTATACCATGAAGAGTTTCTCCAGTCATTGGAACACTGTAACAGTTTTAGAATGATCATAGGCTCCTCCATAAACAATTCCCACAAACTCAGTTCTGGAGAACAGTCTGTTCTAGGCAAGTGTAGACAGAGCACAGTGAGGAAGTCTTTACCTAATTGCAAAACAGAGGCAGTAGCCATAGGTGTTTGATATCTGGAGCAAGCACTCACTGATAAAAGTCTCCAGAACTGACCAACCGATTGTCTGATTAGGAATTTACCTCAGCAGCTGAAAGGACCTTTCTGTCTAGGACTCTAGGTTGTGCATGTATTTGAGAATGGTGTGGGCATATTTTTAACAAGTATAATATCTGCTTTTATAATAGAATTTTTTTGTTGTTGATTCATTTAATGCCAATATAAAAGGGAATGTGTTATGTGCTATCAGAACAAATGTTAAAAAAAAGTATTCTTATGTTTATAACTTGGTTGGGTGTAAGTACATTTGATGTAAACCTGGAGCACATGCTACTGGCGCAGAGCCAGTACAGATGTGTCCTCATACATCATTTTTGCACTTGCGCCGAATAGCCCCACTTGGCATGCAAGGTCACATGAGACTCTTCTAGCAATGGGCGCCCTTTTTGTATCATTAAAAAAAAAAAACATATTAGACGCCACGCGATGCAACTAGGACACATCAGAAGATTGTGCTGATTATTGATATACGACACTTGTACATCTGTGTGCGACTGAGTCTCTGGATCTGTATACGTAAGCACCAGAGTCACGTATCATCTATTCTAGATATAGAGTAACATGCACAGTAGCTGCATCTGACAGAGCATAGTAATTCAGATGTCGTACTTTGAATACATTCGTTTACATGTACAGAATAATGTATTGGCCTTGTATAGTGTGCTGATATGCAGTGGCTATGCGAAAATATGCTATGTTGTAGCCCCCAAGATTTGTATCATTGGACGTGTCTGAGATTCAATACTTTTGTAGGAAGATGCAACCATTGGACGTACATTACTATATCAACAACCATCTGAGAGGGTAATTCAGACCTGATCGCTCGCTAGCGTTTTTTGCAGTGCTACGATCAGGTCTAAACTGCGCATGCGTATGCACTGTAAAGCGCAGGCGCGTCGCACAGGTACAAAGCGGATCGCGCTCAGCAATGAGTTTGTGCTAAGAATACATTTGCACGGGCGTTCGCAAGGAGATTGACAGGAAGAAACTGTTTGTGGGTGGCAACTGACCGTTTTCTGGGAGTGGTTGGAAAAACGCAGGCGTTACCAAGCGTTTGCAGGGCGGGTGTCTGACGTCAATTCCGGTCCTGGACAGGCTGAAGTGTTCGCAGCGGCCTACTGGCCTACTCATCGACTGAACAAGATCTGTTTGTACAGCTCTGCTACACATGCGTTCGCACACTTGCAAAGCGAAAATACACTCCCCTATGGGCGGCGACTATCTGTTTGCAGCAGTGCAAAAAAACTCTAGCGAGCGATCAGATCTGAAGTAGGCCCTGAGTAGAGGTGAGCGGGCTCAGTTATCTGACAAGCAAGCCTAGCCAACTTCAAGGAGTCGAGGTAATCCAAACCGTGCCTCAGGCTTTCCCATCTGGCTCAGATTCTAAAATGAGGCAAAACGTTAGATCTTGCATGTTTTGGATTCTATATAAGTCTCTCCCACTGCGATTCGGGCACCATTTCACAAAGGACTCCACACAGAGAGCACATCCGCTAGACTGCCAGGGCATTCTAGAAATATTTATTATTATTATTATTATTACCTTTACTAGTGCACTGCAGACATTGGGGGTAATTCCAAGTAGAGATGAGCGCCGGAAATTTTTCGGGTTTTGTGTTTTGGTTTTGGGTTCGGTTCCGCGGCCGTGTTTTGGGTTCGACCGCGTTTTGGCAAAACCTCACCGAATTTTTTTTGTCGGATTCGGGTGTGTTTTGGATTCGGGTGTTTTTTTCAAAAAACCCTAAAAAACAGCTTAAATCATAAAACCATAATTTCCACTCATTTTCAGTCTATTCTGAATACCTCACACCTCACAATATTATTTTTAGTCCTAAAATTTGCACCGAGGTCGCTGTGTGAGTAAGATAAGCGACCCTAGTGGCCGACACAAACACCGGGCCCATCTAGGAGTGGCACTGCAGTGTCACGCAGGATGTCCCTTCCAAAAAACCCTCCCCAAACAGCACATGACGCAAAGAAAAAAAGAGGCGCAATGAGGTAGCTGTGTGAGTAAGATAAGCGACCCTAGTGGCCGACACAAACACCGGGCCCATCTAGGAGTGGCACTGCAGTGTCACGCAGGATGTCCCTTCCAAAAAACCCTCCCCAAACAGCACATGACGCAAAGAAAAAAAGAGGCGCAATGAGGTAGCTGACTGTGTGAGTAAGATAAGCGACCCTAGTGGCCGACACAAACACCGGGCCCATCTAGGAGTGGCACTGCAGTGTCACGCAGGATGTCCCTTCCAAAAAACCCTCCCCAAACAGCACATGACGCAAAGAAAAAAAGAGGCGCAATGAGGTAGCTGACTGTGTGAGTAAGATAAGCGACCCTAGTGGCCGACACAAACACCGGGCCCATCTAGGAGTGGCACTGCAGTGTCACGCAGGATGGCCCTTCCAAAAAACCCTCAGCACATGACGCAAAGAAAAATAAAAGAAAAAAGAGGTGCAAGATGGAATTGTCCTTGGGCCCTCCCACCCACCCTTATGTTGTATAAACAAAACAGGACATGCACACTTTAACCAACCCATCATTTCAGTGACAGGGTCTGCCACACGACTGTGACTGATATGACGGGTTGGTTTGGACCCCCCCCAAAAAAGAAGCAATTAATCTCTCCTTGCACAAACTGGCTCTACAGAGGCAAGATGTCCACCTCATCATCATCCTCCGATATATCACCGTGTACATCCCCCTCCTCACAGATTATCAATTCGTCCCCACTGGAATCCACCATCTCAGCTCCCTGTGTACTTTGTGGAGGCAATTGCTGCTGGTCAATGTCTCCGCGGAGGAATTGATTATAATTCATTTTAATGAACATCATCTTCTCCACATTTTCTGGATGTAACCTCGTACGCCGATTGCTGACAAGGTGAGCGGCGGCACTAAACACTCTTTCGGAGTACACACTTGTGGGAGGGCAACTTAGGTAGAATAAAGCCAGTTTGTGCAAGGGCCTCCAAATTGCCTCTTTTTCCTGCCAGTATAAGTACGGACTGTGTGACGTGCCTACTTGGATGCGGTCACTCATATAATCCTCCACCATTCTTTCAATGTTGAGAGAATCATATGCAGTGACAGTAGACGACATGTCCGTAATCGTTGTGAGGTCCTTCAGTCCGGACCAGATGTCAGCATCAGCAGTCGCTCCAGACTGCCCTGCATCACCGCCAGCGGGTGGGCTCGGAATTCTGAGCCTTTTCCTCGCACCCCCAGTTGCGGGAGAATGTGAAGGAGGAGATGTTGACAGGTCGCGTTCCGCTTGACTTGACAATTTTCTCACCAGCAGGTCTTTCAACCCCAGCAGACTTGTGTCTGCCGGAAAGAGAGATCCAAGGTAGGCTTTAAATCTAGGATCGAGCATGGTGGCCAAAATGTAGTGCTCTGATTTCAACAGATTGACCACCCGTGAATCCTTGTTAAGCGAATTAAGGGCTCCATCCACAAGTCCCACATGCCTAGCGGAATCGCTCCGTGTTAGCTCCTCCTTCAATGTCTCCAGCTTCTTCTGCAAAAGCCTGATGAGGGGAATGACCTGACTCAGGCTGGCAGTGTCTGAACTGACTTCACGTGTGGCAAGTTCAAAGGGCATCAGAACCTTGCACAACGTTGAAATCATTCTCCACTGCGCTTGAGACAGGTGCATTCCACCTCCTATATCGTGCTCAATTGTATAGGCTTGAATGGCCTTTTGCTGCTCCTCCAACCTCTGAAGCATATAGAGGGTTGA
The DNA here is from genome assembly GCF_028390025.1 of Pseudophryne corroboree. Lineage (NCBI taxonomy): Eukaryota > Metazoa > Chordata > Amphibia > Anura > Myobatrachidae > Pseudophryne > Pseudophryne corroboree. The sequence continues at coordinate 75,820,777 of NC_086454.1, read as the reverse complement.
ATTCCACCTCGTTACCACTTCTTGCTTCAGATGATGGCAGGGCAGGTTCAGTAGTTTTTGGTGGTGCTCCAGTCTTCTGTACGTGGTGCCTGTACGCCGAAAGTGTCCCGCAATTCTTCTGGCCACCGACAGCATCTCTTGCACGCCCCTGTCGTTTTTTAAAAAATTCTGCACCACCAAATTCAAGGTATGTGCAAAACATGGGACGTGCTGGAATTTGCCCATATTTAATGCACACACAATATTGCTGGCGTTGTCTGATGCCACAAATCCACAGGAGAGTCCAATTGGGGTAAGCCATTCCGCGATGATCTTCCTCAGTTGCCGTAAGAGGTTTTCAGCTGTGTGCGTATTCTGGAAACCGGTGATACAAAGCGTAGCCTGCCTAGGAAAGAGTTGGCGTTTGCGAGATGCTGCTACTGGTGCCGCCGCTGCTGTTCTTGCGGCGGGAGTCAATACATCTACCCAGTGGGCTGTCACAGTCATATAGTCCTGACCCTGCCCTGCTCCACTTGTCCACATGTCCGTGGTTAAGTGGACATTGGGTACAGCTGCATTTTTTAGGACACTGGTGACTCTTTTTCTGAGGTCTGTGTACATTTTCGGTATCGCCTGCCTAGAGAAATGGAACCTAGATGGTATTTGGTACCGGGGACACAGTACCTCCAACAAGTCTCTAGTTGGCTCTGCAGTAATGATGGATACCGGAACCACGTTTCTCACCACCCAGGATGCCAAGGCCTCAGTTATCCGCTTTGCAGTAGGATGACTGCTGTGATATTTCATCTTCCTCGCAAAGGACTGTTGAACAGTCAATTGCTTACTGGAAGTAGTACAAGTGGGCTTACGACTTCCCCTCTGGGATGACCATCGACTCCCAGCAGCAACAACAGCAGCGCCAGCAGCAGTAGGCGTTACACGCAAGGATGCATCGGAGGAATCCCAGGCAGGAGAGGAATCATCAGAATTGCCAGTGACATGGCCTGCAGGACTATTGGCATTCCTGGGGAAGGAGGAAATTGACACTGAGGGAGTTGGTGGGGTGGTTTGCGTGAGCTTGGTTACAAGAGGAAGGGATTTACTGGTCAGTGGACTGCTTCCGCTGTCGGCCAAAGTTTTTGAACTTGTCACTGACTTATTATGAATGCGCTGCAGGTGACGTATAAGGGAGGATGTTCCGAGGTGGTTAACGTCCTTACCCCTACTTATTACAGCTTGACAAAGGGAACACACGGCTTGACAAATGTTGTCCGCATTTCTGGTGAAATACTTCCACACCGAAGAGCTGATTTTTTGGGTATTTTCACCAGGCATGTCAACGGCCATATTCCTCCCACGGACAACAGGTGTCTCCCCGGGTGCCTGACTTAAACAAACCACCTCACCATCAGAATCCTCCTGGTCAATTTCCTCCCCAGCGCCAGCAACACCCATATCCTCCTCATCCTGGTGTACTTCAACACTGACATCTTCAATCTGACTATCAGGAACTGGACTGCGGGTGCTCCTTCCAGCACTTGCAGGGGGCGTGCAAATGGTGGAAGGCGCATGCTCTTCACGTCCAGTGTTGGGAAGGTCAGGCATCGCAACCGACACAATTGGACTCTCCTTGTGGATTTGGGATTTCGAAGAACGCACAGTTCTTTGCTGTGCTTTTTCCAGCTTGAGTCTTTTCATTTTTCTAGCGAGAGGCTGAGTGCTTCCATCCTCATGTGAAGCTGAACCACTAGCCATGAACATAGGCCAGGGCCTCAGCCGTTCCTTGCCACTCCGTGTGGTAAATGGCATATTGGCAAGTTTACGCTTCTCCTCCGACAATTTTATTTTAGGTTTTGGAGTCCTTTTTTTACTGATATTTGGTGTTTTGGATTTGACATGCTCTGTACTATGACATTGGGCATCGGCCTTGGCAGACGAAGTTGCTGGCATTTCATCGTCTCGGCCATGACTAGTGGCAGCAGCTTCAGCACGAGGTGGAAGTGGATCTTGATCTTTCCCTAATTTTGGAACCTCAACATTTTTGTTCTCCATATTTTAATAGGCACAACTAAAAGGCACCTCAGGTAAACAATGGAGATGGATGGATACTAGTATACAATTATGGATGGACTGCCGAGTGCCGACACAGAGGTAGCTACAGCCGTGGACTACCGTACTGTACTGTGTCTGCTGCTAATATAGACTGGTTGATAAAGAGATGTAGTATGTATGTATAAAGAAGAAAGAAAAAAAAACCACGGGTAGGTGGTATACAATTATGGACGGACTGCCGAGTGCCGACACAGAGGTAGCTACAGCAGTGGACTACCGTACTGTACTGTGTCTGCTGCTAATATAGACTGGTTGATAAAGAGATGTAGTATGTATGTATAAAGAAGAAAGAAAAAAAAACCACGGGTAGGTGGTATACAATTATGGACGGACTGCCGAGTGCCGACACAGAGGTAGCTACAGCCGTGGACTACCGTACTGTACTGTGTCTGCTGCTAATATAGACTGGATGATAATGAGATGTAGTATGTATAAAGAAGAAAAAAAAAACCACGGGTAGGTGGTATACAATTATGGATGGACTGCCGAGTGCCGACACAGAGGTAGCTACAGCCGTGGACTACCGTACTGTACTGTGTCTGCTGCTAATATAGACTGGTTGATAATGAGATGTAGTATGTATGTATAAAGAAGAAAGAAAAAAAAACCACGGGTAGGTGGTATACAATTATGGACGGACTGCCGAGTGCCGACACAGAGGTAGCTACAGCCGTGGACTACCGTACTGTACTGTGTCTGCTGCTAATATAGACTGGATGATAATGAGATGTAGTATGTATAAAGAAGAAAGAAAAAAAAACCACGGGTAGGTGGTATACAATTAATATGGATGGACTGCCGAGTGCCGACACAGAGGTAGCTACAGCCGTGGACTACCGTACTGTACTGTGTCTGCTGCTAATATAGACTGGATGATAATGAGATGTAGTATGTATAAAGAAGAAAAAAAAAACCACGGGTAGGTGGTATACAATTATGGATGGACTGCCGAGTGCCGACACAGAGGTAGCTACAGCCGTGGACTACCGTACTGTACTGTGTCTGCTGCTAATATAGACTGGATGATAATGAGATGTAGTATGTATAAAGAAGAAAGAAAAAACCCACGGGTAGGTGGTATACAATTATGGACGGACTGCCGAGTGCCGACACAGAGGTAGCTACAGCCGTGGACTACCGTACTGTACTGTGTCTGCTGCTAATATAGACTGGATGATAATGAGATGTAGTATGTATAAAGAAGAAAAAAAAACCACGGGTAGGTGGTATACAATTATGGACGGACTGCCGAGTGCCGACACAGAGGTAGCTACAGCCATGGACTACCGTACTGTACTGTGTCTGCTGCTAATATAGACTGGTTGATAATGAGATGTAGTATGTATAAAGAAGAAAGAAAAAAAAACCACGGGTAGGTGGTATACAATTATGGATGGACTGCCGAGTGCCGACACAGAGGTAGCTACAGCCGTGGACTACCGTACTGTACTGTGTCTGCTGCTAATATAGACTGGATGATAATGAGATGTAGTATGTATAAAGAAGAAAAAAAAAAACCACGGGTAGGTGGTATACAATTATGGATGGACTGCCGAGTGCCGACACAGAGGTAGCTACAGCCGTGGACTACCGTACTGTACTGTGTCTGCTGCTAATATAGACTGGATGATAATGAGATGTAGTATGTATAAAGAAGAAAAAAAAAAAAACCACGGGTAGGTGGTATACAATTATGGATGGACTGCCGAGTGCCGACACAGAGGTAGCTACAGCCGTGAACTACCGTACTGTGTCTGCTGCAACTGGATGATAAATAATGATATAAAAAATATATATATATCACTACTGCAGCCGGACAGGTATATATTATATAATGACGGACCTGCTGGACACTGTCTGTCAGCAGAATGAGTTTTTTATAGAATAAAAAAAAAAACACCACACAAGTCACACGACGAGTGTTTAACTTTTTCAGGCAATCACAATATAGTATACTATACTGGTGGTCAGTGTGGTCTGGTCACTGGTCAGTCACACTGGCAGTGGCACTCCTGCAGCAAAAGTGTGCACTGTTTAATTTTAATAATATGTACTCCTGGCTCCTGCTATAACCTATAACTGCTCCCCAGTCTCCCCCACAATTAAGCTGTGTGAGCACAGTCAGATATTATACATAGATGATGCAGCACACTGGGCTGAGCACAGATATGGTATGTGACTGAGTCACTGTGTATCGTTTTTTTCAGGCAGAGAACGGATTATATTAAATAAAACTGCACTGGTGGTCACTGGTCAGTGGTCAGTCACTAGTAAACTCTGCACTCTCTAGTACTCCTAAGCTCCAGTAAATCAAGTGTCTCTGTCTCAATCTCACTCTCTCTCTTCTAATCTAAATGGAGAGGACGCCAGCCACGTCCTCTCCCTATCAATCTCAATGCACGTGTGAAAATGGCGGCGACGCGCGGCTCCTTATATAGAATCCGAGTCTCGCGATAGAATCCGAGCCTCGCGAGAATCCGACAGCGTCATGATGACGTTCGGGCGCGCTCGGGTTAACCGAGCAAGGCGGGAAGATCCGAGTCGCTCGGATCCGTGTAAAAAAAGCTGAAGTTCGGGCGGGTTCGGATTCCGAGGAACCGAACCCGCTCATCTCTAATTCCAAGTTGATCGCAGCAGGACATTTTTTAGCAGTTGGACAAAACCATGTGCACTGCAGGGGAGGCAGATATAACATGTGCAGAGAGAGATAGATTTGGGTATGGTGAGTTCAATCTGCAATCTAAATTGCAGTGTAAAAATAAAGCAGCCAGTATTTACCCTGCACAGAAATAAAATAACCCACCCAAATCTAACTCTCTCTGCACATGCTATATCTGCCTCCCCTGCAGTGCACATGGTTTTGCCCAACTGCTAAAAAAATTTCCTGCTGCGATCAACTTGGAATTACCCCCATTATTACTTTATTTAATACCATTATTTGATTAACCCTTTACTGGGACACAGTCAGTCTTACTGGTGCTGTTTTTGAATGATTCTCACACCAGGCTTGCTACCACCAGGATATCGATACCATCCCAGGTGGAAGCATAGCTCAAATTATGTGTTCTATCTGTGGGGGTAATTCAGAGTTGATCGCAGCAGCAAATTTGTTTGCAGTTGGGCAAAACCATGTGCACTGCAGGGGGGAACAGATATAACATTTGCAGAGAGAGTTAGATTTGAGTGGATTATTTTGTTTCTGTGCAGGGTAAATACTGGCTGCTTTATTTTAACACTGCAATTTAGATTTCAGTTTGAACACACCCCACCCAAATCTAACTCTTTCTCCACATTATATCTGCCCCATCTGCAGTGCACATGGGGGGGTCATTCCGAGTTGATCGCTCACTAGCAACTTTTTGCAGTGCTGCGATCAAGTTAAATCTCGGTAAAACTGCACATGCGTATGCACCGCAATGCGCAGGTGCATCATACGGATGGGTGCTGGGCAATGGATTTAATGAAGAATCCATTTGCACAGCCGATCGCAAGGTGATTGACAGAAAGAGGGCGTTTGTGGGTGTCAACTGACCGTTTTCTGGGAGTGTGTGGAAAAACGCAGGCTTGTCCAAATGTTTGCAGGGCAGGTGTCTGACGTCAATTCCGGGACCAAAAAGACTGAAGTGATCGCAGCGGCTGAGTAAGTCCAGAGCTACTCAGAAACAACAAACTTTTTTGTGACGTCTGCTGCACAAGCGTTTGCACACTTGCAAAGCGAAAATACACTCCCCCATAGGCGGCGACTATCTGATCGCAGCGCTGCAAAAAATAGCTAGCAAGAGATCAACTCGGAATGACCCTCATGGTTTTGCCCAACTGCTACCAAATTTGCTGCTGCGATCAACTCTGAATTAGGCCCACTAAACAGAACTGATTCCCCAACTGGTTTTCTCAAATATTGAAGAACTACTGCCAACTAATGTTCCTGCACGTACTGGACAGGCATAATGGTGCTTATTAAACCACAAGCTGGCTACACCTAATTCTGATGGTGATTAAGAGTAATCGCATCAGCTTTTATTTAAAAAAAAAAAGAAGAGATTTATTTATCTATTTATTTAATACATTATTCATGGATTACTGTAAGATTCAAGCACATTGAAGAACATATGGGTTGATGATTCACATGACAATGGAAAAGGTGATGTTGTGTGTCTTTGTATATTAGGATGATGCTTCTGACAGATATTTTGCGGGGCTGAAACTTTACGGGTGGAACTTTAAAAAAGGAAAAAAGAATGTCAAGCAGTGAAATACAGAGTGCAGTGCCCCCACCACCATACAGTGGGTCCCAGAGCCAGCCCTAGCCGAATTGGTGCCCTAGGCAAGATTTTGGCTGGCTCTTTGCTGTGCATAGTAGATGGACTTGGTGTGCAGTCAGTGCAGTCTGTTGGAGGTAGAGCTGTGTGGCATTGACTCACGAGCTCTGCAAAGGCCCATGGGAGCAGCTACTGTGTCTGGGCATGTGCAGCAGCACTCCCATGACCATTTTACTTGTAGTAAAGAAAGAAGCTTCTGTGCATGCACAGAAGCTAATTCTGACTGCTGCCAGAACGTGGCAGCCACTGCTGTCTCTGTGCCCCAATCCGCCGCTGGCCCTTTACTTGGGATGCCCCTAAGCCAGGCATTTTTAACCGGTGTGCCGCGGCACACTAGTGTGCCGTGACCAGTTGTAAGGTGTGCTGCGGAGCCAGAGTCGCTGCCGTACCTTCAAAACGAACTGTGAGCCCAGGCAGTCGCAACGCTGTTATCCCCTGGCAGGCTCAGACTCAAGTGCTCATGGGCCATGACCTAAGTCATGGAGATGCAGCGGTGACATCATAGGTCACGCCCGCTGCCCTCCCTCCTGCTCACCACCCTCCCGCATCCACACCTGCTGCCCGTCGCATGCAGGCATCCGCACCTGCCTGCCTGCTGCTCAATGCTCGCAGCACTGTAAGCAACCCCCGCCACTGAGGGACAGACAGGGGGGAGGACAGATGACGGTAGGGGCTAATATTTGTGGGGAATAATGTATGGGGGGGAGGGGGGCAATGTAACTTATGTAGGGAGAAGAGTATGCGGGGGGCAATGTAACTATTTGAGAGCAATGTATTTGGGTGGGGGCAATGTAACTTATGTAGGGAGCAATGTATGTGGGGGCAATGTAACTTATTTGGGGAGCAATGTATTTGGGGAGCAATGTAACTTATGTAGGGAGCAATGTATGTGGGGGGCAATGTAACTATTTGAGAGCAATGTATTTGGGTGGGGGCAATGTAACTTATGTAGGGAGCAATGTATGTGGGGGCAATGTAACTATTTGAGAGCAATGTATTTGGGTGGGGGCAATGTAACTTATGTAGGGAGCAATGTATGTGGGGGGCAATGTAACTATTTGAGAGCAATGTATTTGGGTGGGGGCAATGTAACTTATGTAGGGAGCAATGTATGTGGGGGGCAATGTAACTATTTGAGAGCAATGTATTTGGGGGGGGGCAATGTAACTTATGTAGGGAGCAATGTATGTGGGGGCAATGTAACTATTTGGGAGCAATGTATTTGGGGGGGGGCAATGTAACTTATGTAGGGAGCAATGTATGTGGGGGCAATGTAACTTATTTGGGGAGCAATGTATTTGGGGAGCAATGTAACTTATGTGGGGAGGAATATATTGTATGTAGGGAGTGATGTAATTTATGTGGGGAGCAAAATGGTTTATGTGGGGAGCAATGTGATTGTTTTTTCTATGGGGAATAACGTAATCGTTTTTTTCTGTGGAGGCCAATGTGTGTGTGTGTGCGGGGGCTTTTTGTTTTACTGTGGGGGGCCAATGTCTCTGTTTTTTCTCATACGTCCTAGAGGATGCTGGGGACTCCAAAAGGACCATGGGGTACAGACGGGATCCGCAGGAGACATGGGCACACTATAAGACTTTGAATGGGAGCAGAGGCGTCGGAATGGGGGGGGGCAAGGGGGCAGCTCGCTCCCCCCAAACATGAGAGAGGTGCCTGCCGCCGCCGATACGAGCGGTAGCGCTACACGCCGCTCCATCCCTGTACAGTACGCGGCTGAGATAGGCGCCGCACATAAATGGCGCTTCGGCCGCGGACCGTGATTCACTGACTGTCACTGTCATTGACAGTGACAGCCAGTTCTGCTGCTCCCCTCCTCCCGTGTAGCGCTCTGCTGATCACGCATATGTAATGAGCGGCGGAGCGTCATGACGTCAAGCCGCTCATTACATATGCGGAAGCTGTGCTGGGGCCGGCCCCGGACGTCGCAGCGGAGATACTGAGACTAAGGAGACTTGTTTGAAAATGCGGGGGCCGCCTGCTCCTGCTTGCCCGCCCGGCGTCCTGTGGGGGTATGTGTTCCTGGCACTGTGGGGACATATGTATATCTTGCACTGGGGACATATGTATAACTGGCTCTGGGGGCACATATGTATATCTGGCTCTGGGGGCGCTTATGTATAACTGGCTCTGGGGGCACATATGTATATCTGGCACTGGGGGCACATATGTATATCTGGCTCTGCGGGCACATATGTATATCTGGCTCTGGGGGCACATATGTATATCTGGCTCTGGGGGCACATATGTATATCTGGCACTGGGGGCACATATATTATGTATATCTGGTTCTGTGGGCACATATGTATAATTGGCTCTGGGGGCACATATGTATATCTGGCTCTGGGGGCACATATGTATATCTGGCACTGGGGGCACATATGTATATCTGGCTCTGGGGGCACATATGTATATCTGGCACTGGGGGCACATATGTATATCTGGCTCTGTGGTCACATATGTTTGTCTGGCACTGGGGGCACATATGTATATCTGGCTCTGGGGGCACATATGTATAACTGGCTCTGGGGGCATATATGTTTATCTGGCACTGGGGGCATATATGTATAACTGGCACGGGGGGGCATATATGTATATCTGGCTCTGGGGGCACATATGTATAATTGGCTCTGGGGGCACATATGTATAATTGGCTCTGGGGGCACATATGTATATCTGGCTCTGGGGGAACATATGTATATCTGGCACTGGGGGCACATATGTATATCTGGCACTGGGGGCACATATGTATATCTGGCTCTGGGTGCACATATGTATACCTGGCTCTGGGGACACATATGTATATCTGGCACTGGGAGCATATATGTTTATCTGGCACTGGGGGCATATATGTTTACTTGGAACTGGGGGCATATATGTATAACTGGCTCTGGGGGCACATATGTATAACTGGCTCTGGGGGCACATATGTATAACTGGCACTGGGGGCATATATGTATATCTTGCACTGGGGACATAAGTATATCTGGCTCTGGGCGCATATATGTATATCTGGCACGGGGGGCATATATGTATATCTGGCACTGGGGGCATATATGTATATCTGGCTCTGGGGACATATATGTATAACTGGCACTGGAGGCATATGTGTATATCTGGCCCAGGGGCATATGTGTATATCTGGCACGGGGGGGCATATATGTATATCTGGCATGGGGGGCATATATGTATATCTGGCACGGGGGGCATATATGTATATCTGGCACTGGGGACGCTCTACAGTGTATATAATGGGATCTGTCAGGCATAATGTGTGTAAGAGGCTCTACCAGACATAATGTATATAAGCGACTTTGGGGGTAATTCAGACTGGATAGCGGCAGTGATCGCAGTCTGAATCCCTTTGTGGAGTGCGCACGCACCCCGGTAGCCCAGTGAAATGCTGACAGCATCTCTGGGCTGCGATCACCTCTGCCTGATTGATAGGCAGAGGTGGTTGCAGGGCGGGAGAGGGTGTGCCAACTGCGTTAGAACACCATTGGCTGGGTGTGGTCCAGACAACACAGGTGTGTCCGGTCCGTTGCGGGGTGGGCCGCGGCAGCTGCGTTGGAAGGGAGATACTAGCCAGGTGCAAAAACATCACCACTATGAGATGCTTTCGCACCCGTGCAGAAGGGGGGGTGGGGGCAGAGCCAGACATGCGGAGTGGACTAGCCCTGTGCTGGACGTCCCCACACATGTCTGAGAAACTGATCGTAGATGTGCTAAATTTACCACATCTACGATCAGATCTGAATTAGGCCCTTTAAAAGGCATATTGTGTGTAAGGGAGCTCTACCAGACATAATGTATATAAGGGGTCACTCACTCACTGCTACTCCATAGAGTTTCGTACAGGTACAAGTGAACTGTCTAAGGTGGTCATAAATTAGGGGCTCCAAATTGAGATTTTATCTTGCCCCCCCCTAACTGAAAAATGTTCTGACGCCCCTGAATGGGTGTGAACTGGCTCCTCCCTCTATGCCCCTCCTCCAGACCTTAGTTAGATTCTGTGCCCAGAGAGACTGGACACACACTAGGGGAGCTCTCCTGAGTTTCTCTGAAAAGACTTTATGTTAGGTTTATTATTTTCAGGGAGACCTGCTGGCTACAGGCTCCCTGCTTCGTGGGAGTGAGGGGAGAGAAACAGACCTACTTCTTCCGAGTTCAAGGGCTCTGCTTCTTAGGCTACTGGACACCATTAGCTCCAGAGGGTTCGATCACTTGGTGCGCCTAGCTGCTTGTTTCCGGAGCCGCGCCGTCAACCCCCTCACACAGCCAGAAGAAAGAAGCCGGGTGAGTAAAGGAAGAACAGAAGACTTCAGTGACGGCAGAAGACTTCAGAGTCTGAGGTACCACGCAGCGGTCACGCTGCGCGCCATTGCTCCCACGCACAAGCAGCACTACAAGGGTGCAGGGCGCAGGGGGGGCGCCCTGGGCAGCAATATACCTCATGTTATGGACTGGCAAAGTGGTATACAGTGCTTAGGCACTGTATACAGACCCCCGCCAGTATAATAATGTAAATAACTAGCGGGACTGAAGCGCTCCGATAAGGGGGTGTGGCTTAGCCCTCACCACTCTATCCAGCGCCATTTTCTCCTCAGAGATGCTGGCCCCGCCAAAACACGGCTGCACAATTCCCTGTGTAAAACGGGGGGGACGGGGGACGGAGGGGGGACAGTTGTTTAGTGCAAAAATAAAGCACTATATATATATATATATATATATTAGTGATGTGCACCTGAAATTTTTCGGGTTTTGTGTTTTGGTTTTGGGTTCAGTTCCGTGGCCGTGTTTTGGGTTCGAACGCGTTTTGGCAAAACCTCACCGAATTGTTTTTGTCGGATTCGGGTGTGTTTTGGATTCGGGTGTTTTTTTTCAAAAAAACCCTAAAAAACTGCTTAAATCATAGAATTTGGGGGTCATTTTGATCCCAAAGTATTATTAACCTCAATAACCATAATTTCCACTCATTTTCAGTCTATTCTGAACACCTCACACCTCACAATATTATTTTTAGTCCTAAAATTTGCACCGAGGTCGCTGGATGGCTAAGCTAAGCGACACAAGTGGCCGACACAAACACCTGGCCCATCTAGGAGTGGCACTGCAGTGTCAGAAAGGATGGCACTTAAAAAAATAGTCCCCAAACAGCACATGATGCAAAGAAAAAAAGAGCTGCACCAAAGTCGTTGTGTGACTAAGCTAAGCGACCCAAGTGGCCGACACAAACACCTGGCCCATCTAGGAGTGGTACTGCAGTGTCACGCAGGATGGCCCTTCCAAAAAATACTCCCCAAACAGCACATGACGCAAAGAAAAAAAGAGGCGCAATGAGGTAGCTGTGTGACGACTAAGCTAAGTGACCCTAGTGGCCGACACAAACACCTGGCCCATCTAGGAGTGGCACTGCAGTGTCAGACAGGATGGCACTTAAAAAAATACTCCCCAAACAGCACATGATGCAAAGAAAAAAAGAGCTGCACCAAAGTCGTTGTGTGACTAAGCTAAGCGACCCAAGTGGCCAACACAAACACCTGGCCCATCTAGGAGTGGCACTGCAGTGTCACGCAGGATGGCCCTTCCAAAAAATACTCCCCAAACAGCACATGACGCAAAGAAAAAAAGAGGCGCAATGAGGTAGCTGTGTGACGACTAAGCTAAGTGACCCTAGTGGCCGACACAAACACCTGGCCCATCTAGGAGTGGCACTGCAGTGTCAGACAGGATGGCACTTAAAAAAATACTCCCCAAACAGCACATGATGCAAAGAAAAAAAGAGCTGCACCAAAGTCGTTGTGTGACTAAGCTAAGCGACCCAAGTGGCCAACACAAACACCTGGCCCATCTAGGAGTGGCACTGCAGTGTCACGCAGGATGGCCCTTCCAAAAAATACTCCCCAAACAGCACATGACGCAAAGAAAAAAAGAGGTGCAATGAGGTAGCTGTGTGACGACTAAGCTAAGCGACCCTAGTGGCCGACACAAACACCTGGCCCATCTAGGAGTGGCACTGCAGTGTCACGCAGTATGGCCCTTCCAAAAAATATTCCCCAAACAGCACATGACGCAAAGAAAAAAAGAGGCGCAATGAGGTAGCTGTGTGACGACTAAGCTAAGCGACCCTAGTGGCCGACACAAACACCTGGCCCATCTAGGAGTGGCACTGCAGTGTCAGACAGGATGGCACTTAAAAAAATAGTCCCCAAACAGCACATGATGCAAAGAAAAAAAGAGCTGCACCAAAGTCGTTGTGTGACTAAGCTAAGCGACCCAAGTGGCCGACACAAACACCTGGCCCATCTAGGAGTGGCACTGCAGTGTCACGCAGGATGGCCCTTCCAAAAAATACTCCCCAAACAGCACATGACGCAAAGAAAAAAAGAGGCGCAATGAGGTAGCTGTGTGACGACTAAGCTAAGTGACCCTAGTGGCCGACACAAACACCTGGCCCATCTAGGAGTGGCACTGCAGTGTCAGACAGGATGGCACTTAAAAAAATAGTCCCCAAACAGCACATAATGCAAAGAAAAAAAGAGCTGCACCAAAGTCGTTGTGTGACTAAGCTAAGCGACCCAAGTGGCCGACACAAACACCTGGCCCATCTAGGAGTGGCACTGCAGTGTCACGCAGGATGGCCCTTCCAAAAAATACTCCCCAAACAGCACATGACGCAAAGAAAAAAAGAGGCGCAATGAGGTAGCTGTGTGACGACTAAGCTAAGCGACCCTAGTGGCCGACACAAACACCTGGCCCATCTAGGAGTGGCACTGCAGTGTCAGACAGGATGGCATTTAAAAAAATAGTCCCCAAACAGCACATGATGCAAAGAAAAAAAGAGCTGCACCAAAGTCGTTGTGTGACTAAGCTAAGCGACCCAAGTGGCCGACACAAACACCTAGCCCATCTAGGAGTGGCACTGCAGTGTCACGCAGGATGGCCCTTCCAAAAAATACTCCCCAAACAGCACATGATGCAAAGAAAAAAAGAGGCGCAATGAGGTAGCTGTGTGACGACTAAGCTAAGCGACCCTAGTGGCCGACACAAACACCTGGCCCATCTAGGAGTGGCACTGCAGTGTCAGACAGGATGGCACTTAAAAAAATACTCCCCAAACAGCACATGATGCAAAGAAAAATGAAAGAAAAAAGAGGTGCAAGATGGAATTGTCCTTGGGCCCTCCCACCCACCCTTATGTTGTAAAAACAGGACATGCACACTTTAACGAACCCATCATTTCAGCGATAGGGTCTGCCACACGACTGTGACTGAAATGACTGGTTGGTTTGGGCCCCCACCAAAAAAGAAGCAATCAATCTCTCCTTGCACAAACTGGCTCTACAGAGGCAAGATGTCCACCTCATCATCATCGTCCGATTCATCACCCCTTTCACTGTGTACATCCCCCTCCTCACAGATTATTAATTCGTCCCCACTGGAATCCACCATCTCAGGTCCCCGTATACTTTCTGGAGGCAATTGCTGCTGGTGAATATCTCCATGGAGGAACTGATTATAATTCATTTTAATGAACATCATCTTCTCCACATTTTCTGGAAGTAACCTCGTACGCCGATTGCTGACAAGGTGAGCGGCGGCACTAAACACTCTTTCGGAGTACACACTGGAGGGAGGGCAACTTAGGTAGAATAAAGCCAGTTTGTGCAAGGGCCTCCAAATTGCCTCTTTTTCCTGCCAGTATACGTACGGACTGTCTGACGTGCCTACTTGGATGCGGTCACTCATGTAATCCTCCACCATTCTTTCAATGGTGAGAGAATCATATGCAGTGACAGTAGACGCTATGTCAGTAATCGTTGGCAGGTAATTCAGTCCGGACCAGATGTCAGCATCAGCAGTCGCACCAGACTGCCCTGCATCACCGCCAGCGGGTGGGATCGGAATTCGTAGCCTTTTCCTCGCACCCCCAGTTGCGGGAGAATGTGAAGGAGGAGATGTTGACGGGTCGCGTTCCGCTTGACTTGACAATTTTCTCACCAGCAGTTCTTTGAACCTCTGCAGACTTGTGTCTGCCGGAAAGAGAGATCCAACGTAGGTTTTAAATCTATGCCTAGCGGAATCGCTCTGTTTTAGCTCCTCCTTCAATGCCTCCAGCTTCTTCTGCAAAAGCCTGATGAGGGGAATGACCTGACTCAGGCTGGCAGTGTCTGAACTGACTTCACGTGTGGCAAGTTCAAAAGGTTGCAGAACCTTGCACAACGTTGAAATCATTCTCCACTGCGCTTGAGACAGGTGCATTCCACCTCCTTTGCCTATATCGTGGCCAGATGTATAGGCTTGAATGGCCTTTTGCTGCTCCTCCATCCTCTGAAGCATATAGAGGGTTGAATTCCACCTCGTTACCACCTCTTGCTTCAGATGATGGCAGGGCAGGTTCAGGTGTTTTTGGTGGTGCTCCAGTCTTCTGTACGCGGTGCCTGTACGCCGAAAGTGGCCCGCAATTCTTCTGGCCACCGACAGCATCTCTTGCACGCCCCTGTCGTTTTTTAAATAATTCTGCACCACCAAATTCAAGGTAGTCCTGAGTCTGCCCTGCTCCACTTGTCCACATGTCCGTGGTTAAGTGGACATTGGGTACAACTGCATTTTTTAGGACACTGGTGAGTCTTTTTCTGACGTCCGTGTACATTCTCGGTATCGCCTGCCTAGAGAAGTGGAACCTAGATGGTATTTGGTAACGGGGGCACACTGCCTCAAGCAATTGTCTAGTTCCCTGTGAACTAACGGCGGATACTGGACGCACGTCTAATACCAACATAGTTGTCAAGGCCTCAGTTATCCGCTTTGCAACAGGATGACTGCTGTGATATTTCATCTTCCTCGCAAAGGACTGTTGGACAGTCAATTGCTTACTGGAAGTAGTACAAGTGGTCTTCCGACTTCCCCTCTGGGATGACGATCGACTCCCAGCAGCAACAACAGCAGCGCCAGCAGCAGTAGGCGTTACACTCAAGGATGCATCGTCAGACTTGCCAGTGACATGGCCTGCAGGACTATTGGCTTTCCTGGGTAAGGAGGAAATTGACACTGAGGGAGTTGGTGGTGTGGTTTGCGCGAGCTTGGTTACAAGAGGAAGGGATTTACTGGTCAGTGGACTGCTTCCGCTGTCGCCCAAAGTTTTTGAACTTGTCACTGACTTATTATGAATGCGTTGCAGGTGACGTATAAGGGAGGATGTTCCGAGGTGGTTAACGTCCTTACCCCTACTTATTACAGCTTGACAAAGGCAACACACGGCTTGACACCAGTTGTCCGCATTTCTGTTGAAATAATTCCACACTGAAGAGCTGATTTTTTTTGTATTTTGACCAGGCATGTCAATGGCCATATTCCTCCCACGGACAACAGGTGTCTCCCCGGGTGCCTGACTTAAACAAACCACCTCACCATCAGAATCCTCCTTGTCAATTTCCTCCCCAGCGCCAGCAACACCCATATCCTCATCCTGGTGTACTTCAACAGTGACATCTTCAATTTGACCATCAGGAACTGGACTGCGGGTGCTCCTTCCAGCACTTGCAGGGGGCGTGCAAATGGTGGAAGGCGCAAGCTCTTCCCGTCCAGTGTTGGGAAGGTCAGGCATTGCAACCGACACAATTGGACTCTCCTTTGGGATTTGGGATTTCGAAGAACGCACAGTTCTTTGCTGTGCTTTTGCCGCAAGTCTTTTCTTTTTTCTAGCGAGAGGATGAGTGCTTCCATCCTCATGTGAAGCTGAACCACTAGCCATGAACATAGGCCAGGTCCTCAGCCGTTCCTTGCCACTCCGTGTTGTAAATGGCATATTGGCAAGTTTACGCTTCTCCTCAGACGATTTTAATTTTGATTTTTGGGTAATTTTTTTACTGATCTTTTGTGTTTTGGATTTTACATGCTCTGTACTATGACATTGGGCATCGGCCTTGGCAGACGACGTTGATGGCATTTCATCGTCTCGGCCATGACTAGTGGCAGCAGCTTCAGCACGAGGTGGAAGTGGATCTTGATCTTTCCCTATTTTTTTAACCTCCACATTTTTGTTCTCCATATTTTAATGTGCACAACTAAAAGCCACCACAGGTATACAATGTAGATGGATGGATAGTAAGTATAGTATTATATTATATTACTTATGGACGACGAGTGCACTGACGACACAGAGGTAGGTACAGCCGTGGCCTACCGTACTGCTTATATATATATATATAATATACTGTATATAACGGACCTGGTGGACACTGTCAGCAGACTGCTAAACTAGTATGAAGAAAAAAAAAACCACCACAGGTAGGTATACAATACAATGTAGATGGATGGATAGTAAGTATAGTATTATATTACTTATGGACAACGAGTGCACTGACGACACAGAGGTAGGTACAGCCGTGGCCTACCGTACTGCTTATATATATAATATACTGTATATAACGGACCTGGTGGACACTGTCAGCAGACTGCTAAACTAGTATGAAGAAAAAAAAAACACCACAGGTAGGTATACAATACAATGTAGATGGATGGATAGTAAGTATAGTATTATATTACTTATGGACGACGAGTGCACTGACGACACAGAGGTAGGTACAGCCGTGGCCTACCGTACTGCTTATATATATAATATACTGTATATAACGGACCTGGCGGACACTGTCAGCAGACTGCTAAACTAGTATGAAGGAAAAAAAAAAACACCACAGGAGTGTTTTTCAGGCAGACAACCGTATACTGGACTGGTGGTCACTGTCAGCAAAACTGTGCACTGTACTCCTGCTATAACTGCTCCCCTGTCCCCACAATTAGGCAGTGTGAGCAGTGCACTCAGCACAGATATATCATGCAGCAGTGCAGCACACTGAGCACAGATATGGTGGAGCATTTTTTTAAGGCAGAGAAACAAAGGATTAAACTAACTCACTGGTGGTAAACCCTGCACTGTACTCCCTAACAGCTGCTCCCCGTCCCCAATCCTCCCCACATAACTAAGTCACTCAGTTTACTCTGTTCTTTTCTAATATAACGGAGAGGACGCCAGCCACGTCCTCTCCCTATCAATCTCAATGCATGTGTGAAAATGGCGGCGGCGCGCGGCTCCTTATATAGAATCCGAATCTCGCGAGAATCCGACAGCGGGATGATGACATTCGGGCGCGCTCGGGTTAACCGAGCAAGGCGGGAGGATCTGAGTCGCTCGGACCCGTGTAAAAAAAAGGTGAAGTTCGGGCGGGTCGGATCCCGAGGATCCGAACCCGCTCATCACTAATATATATATATATATATATATATATATATTTATTAGTGATGAGCGGGTTCGGATCCTCGGGATCCGAACCCGCCCGAACTTCACCTTTTTTTTCACGGGTCCGAGTGACTCAGATCCTCCCGCCTTGCTCGGTTAACCCGAGTGCGCCCGAACGTCATCATCCCGCTGTCGGATTCTCGCGAGATTCGGATTCTATATAAGGAGCCGCGCGTCGCCGCCATTTTCACACGTGCATTGAGATTGATAGGGAGAGGACGTGGCTGGCGTCCTCTCCGTTATAGTAGAAAAAGACTGAGTATAAAGACTGAGTGACTTACTTATAATTGTGGTGAGGATTGGGGACGGGGAGCAGCTGTTAGGGAGTACAGTGCAGGGTTTTGATTATACCACCAGTGAGTTTAATCCTTTGTTTGTTTCTCTGCCTGAAAAAAACTCTCCACCATATCTGTGCTCACTCAGTGTGCTGCACTGCTGCATGATATATCTGTGCTGAGTGCACTGCTCACACTGCCTAATTGTGGGGACTGGGGAGCAGTTATAGCAGGAGTACAGTGCACAGTTTTGCTGACAGTGACCACCAGTCCAGTATACGTTTGTCTGCCTGAAAAACACTCCTGTCTGTGGTGGCTTTTTTTTTCTTCATACTAGTTTAGCAGTCTGCTGACAGTGTTCACCAGGTCCGTTATTATTTATTATACAGTATATTATATTTATTTTATATATATCTAGCAGTACGGTAGGCCACGGCTGTACCTACCTCTGTGTCGTCAGTGCACTCGTCGTCCATAAGTAATATAATACTATACTATCCATCCATCTACATTGTATACCTGTGGTGGCTTTTTTTTTCTTCATACTAGTTTAGCAGTCTGCTGACAGTGTCCACCAGGTCCGTTATACAGTATATTATATATATAAGCAGTACGGTAGGCCACGGCTGTACCTACCTCTGTGTCGTCAGTGCACTCGTCGTCCATAAGTAATATAATACTATACTATCCATCCATCTACATTGTATACCTGTGGTAGCTTTTTTTTTCTTCATACTAGTTTAGCAGTCTGCTGACAGTGTCCACCAGGTCCGTTATACAGTATATTATATATATAAGCAGTACGGTAGGCCACGGCTGTACCTACCTCTGTGTCGTCAGTGCACTTGTCGTCCATAAGTAATATAATACTATCCTATCCATCCATCTACATTGTATACCTGTGGTGGCTTTTTTTTTCTTCATACTAGTTTAGCAGTCTGCTGACAGTGTCCACCAGGTCCGTTATTATATTATACAGTATATTATATATATATAAGCAGTACGGTAGGCCACGGCTGTACCTACCTCTGTGTCGTCAGTGCACTCATCGTCCATAAGTAATATAATACTATACTATCCATCCATCTACATTGTATACCTGTGGTGGCTTTTTTTTTCTTCATTCTAGTTTAGCAGTCTGCTGACAGTGTACACCAGGTCCGTTATACAGTATATTATATATATAAGCAGTACGGTAGGCCACGGCTGTACCTACCTCTGTGTCGTCAGTGCACTCGTCGTCCATAAGTAATATAATACTATACTATCCATCCATCTACATTGTATACCTGTGGTGGCTTTTAGTTGTGCGCATTAAAATATGGAGAACAAAAATGTGGAGGTTAAAAAAATATGGAAAGATCAAGATCCACTTCCACCTCGTGCTGAAGCTGCTGCCACTAGTCATGGCCGAGACGATGAAATGCCATCAACGTCGTCTGCCAAGGCCGATGCCCAATGTCATAGTACAGAGCATGTAAAATCCAAAACACAAAAGATCAGTAAAATGACCCAAAAATCAAAATTAAAAGCGTCTGAGGAGAAGCGTAAACTTGCCAATATGCCATTTACGACACGGAGTGGCAAGGAACGGCTGAGGCCCTGGCCTATGTTCATGGCTAGTGGTTCAGCTTCACATGAGGATGGAAGCACTCATCCTCTCGCTAGAAAAAAGAAAATACTTAAGCTGGTAAAAGCACAGCAAAGAACTGTGCGTTCTTCGAAATCACAAATCCCCAAGGAGAGTCCAATTGTGTCGGTTGCGATGCCTGACCTTCCCAACACTGGACGGGAAGAGCTTGCGCCTTCCACCATTTGCACGCCCCCTAAAAGTGTGCCTCTTTTTTTCTTTGCGTCATGTGCTGTTTGGGGAGTATTTTTTTGAAGGGCCATCCTGCCTGACACTGCAGTGCCACTCCTAGATGGGCCAAGAGTTTGTGTCGGCCACTAGGGTCGCTTAGCTTAGTCACACAGCTACCTCATTGCGCCTCTTTTTTTCTTTGCGTCATGTGCTGTTTGGGGAGTATTTTTTTGAAGGGCCATCCTGCCTGACACTGCAGTGCCACTCCTAGATGGGCCAGGTGTTTGTGTCGGCCACTTGGGTTGCTTAGCTTAGTCACACAGCTACCTCATTGCGCCTCTTTTTTTCTTTGCGTCATGTGCTGTTTGGGGAGTATTTTTTTGAAGGGCCATCCTGCATGACACTGCAGTGCCACTCCTAGATGGGCCAGGTGTTTGTGTCGGCCACTAGGGTCGCTTAGCTTAGCCATCCAGCGACCTCGGTGCAAATTTTAGGACTAAAAATAATATTGTGAGGTGTGAGGTGTTCAGAATAGACTGGAAATGAGTGTAAATTATGGTTATTGAGGTTAATAATACTATGGGATCAAAATGACCCCCAAATTCTATGATTTAAGCTGTTTTTTAGGGTTTTTTGAAAAAAACACCCGAATCCAAAACACAACCGAATCCGACAAAAAAAAATTCGGTGAGGTTTTGCCAAAACGCGTTCGAACCCAAAACACGGCCGCGGAACCGAACCCAAAACCAAAACACAAAACCCGAAAAATTTCCAGTGCACATCACTAATATATATATAATGTGCGTGTGGTAGATGAGTTGGTAAACGGTTTTTTTGTGTTTTCCCTGTCAGATACTGGGATCTACCCATTATAGTCAGTGTAATGTCGATGGTGTTTAGTACACGTGTGTCGGCATGTGTGAGTGCTCTGTCACAAATGGCTATGGGAATCCCTCTGTCGGCACCGCCGATTCCTGATGGTACTTGGTTCATGAGATTAAGTGTCAGCATGTCAGCAGTTGTATGCTTTTCCAAAGAAAACACTATATGGGAGACACAGACGTATGTGGGTGACCCTCTCGGCACCAACTAATATGACTGGGTATCAATTAACGTGATGATGTGATGCATTTCAAAAATGCTATACCTGTATATATATATATATATATATATATATATATATATATATTCGTGATGTGCACCGGACATTTTTCGGGTTTTGTGTTTTGGTTTTGGATTCGGTTCTGCGGCCGTGTTTTGGATTCGGACGCGTTTTGGCAAA
Source organism: Pseudophryne corroboree (assembly GCF_028390025.1). Lineage (NCBI taxonomy): Eukaryota > Metazoa > Chordata > Amphibia > Anura > Myobatrachidae > Pseudophryne > Pseudophryne corroboree. The sequence goes on along the minus strand of NC_086454.1, from coordinate 75,799,695 downwards.
ACCTCACCGAAAATTTTTTGTCGGATTCGGGTGTTTTTTTCAAAAAAACCTAAAAAAACAGCTTAAATCATAGAATTTGGGGGTAATTTTGATCCCATAGTATTATTAACCTCAATTACCATAATTTCCACTCATTTCCAGTCTATTCTGAACACCTCACACCTCACAATATTATTTTTAGTCCTACAATTTGCACCGAGGTCGCTGGATGGCTAAGCTAAGCGACACAAGTGGCCGACACAAACACCTGGCCCATCTAGGAGTGGCACTGCAGTGTCAATCAAGACAGGATGGCCCTTCAAAAAAATACTCCCCAAACAGCACATGATGCAAAGAAAAAAAGAGGCGCACCAAGGTCGCTGTGTGACTAAGCTAAGCGGCACAAGTGGCCGACACAAACACCTGGCCCATCTAGGAGTGGCACTGCAGTGTCAATCAAGACAGGATGGCACTTCAAAAAAATTGTCCCCAAACAGCACATGATGCAAAGAAAAAAAGAGGCGCACCAAGGTCGCTGTGTGACTAAGCTAAGCGACACAAGTGGCCGACACAAACACCTGGCCCATCTAGGAGTGGCACTGCAGTGTCAAGACAGGATGGCCCTTCAAAAAAATTGTCCCCAAACAGCACATGATGCAAAGAAAAAAAGAGGCGCACCAAGGTTGCTGTGTGACTAAGCTAAGCGACACAAGTGGCCGACACAAACACCTGGCCCATCTAGGAGTGGCACTGCAGTGTCAATCAAGACAGGATGGCACTTCAAAAAAATTGTCTCCAAACAGCACATGATGCAAAGAAAAAAAGAGGCGCACCACAGGTATAGAATGTAGATGGATAGTATACTTAATGACGACACAGAGGTAGGTACAGCAGTGGCCTTCCGTACCGTACTGCTATATATAGTATACTGGTGGTCACTGTGTCAGCAAACTGCAAAACTAAAATGCACCACAGGTATAGAATGTAGATGGATAGTATACTTAATGAATGACGACACAGAGGTAGGTACAGCAGTGGCCTTCCGTACCGTACTGTTATATATAGTATACTGGTGGTCACTGTGTCAGCAAACTGCAAAACTAAAATGCACCACAGGTATAGAATATAAGATGGATAGTATACTTAATGAATGACGACACAGAGGTAGGTACAGCAGTGGCCTACCGTACTGCTATATATAGTATACTGGTGGTCACTGTGTCAACAAACTGCAAAACTAAAATGCACCACAGGTATAGAATGTAGATGGATAGTATACTTAATGAATGAGGACACAGAGGTAGGTACAGCAGTGCCCTACCGTACTGCTATATATAGTATACTGGTGGTCACTGTGTCAGCAAACTGCAAAACTAAAATGCACCACAGGTATAGAATGTAGATGGATAGTATACTTAATGAATGACGACACAGAGGTAGGTACAGCAGTGGCCTACCGTACTGCTATATATAGTTTACTGGTGGTCACTGTGTTAGCAAACTGCAAAACTAAAATGCACCACAGGTATAGAATGTAGATGGATAGTATACTTAATGAATGACGACACAGAGGTAGGTACAGCAGTGGCCTACCGTACTGCTATATATAGTATACTGGTGGTCACTGTGTCAGCAAACTGCAAAACTAAAATGCACCACAGGTATAGAATGTAGATGGATAGTATACTTAATGAATGACAACACAGAGGTAGGTACAGCAGTGGCCTTCCATACTGCTATATATAGTATACTGGTGATCACTGTGTCAGCAAACTGCAAAACTAAAATGCACCACAGGTATAGAATGTAGATGGATAGTATACTTAATGAATGACGACACAGAGGTAGGTACAGCAGTGGCCTACCGTACTGCTATATATAGTATACTGGTGGTCACTGTGTCAGCAAACTGCAAAACTAAAATGCACCACAGGTATAGAATGTAGATGGATAGTATACTTAATGAATGAGGACACAGAGGTAGGTACAGCAGTGGCCTACCGTACTGCTATATATAGTATACTGGTGGTCACTGTGTCAGCAAACTGCAAAACTAAAATGCACCACAGGTATAGAATATTAGATGGATAGTATACTTAATGAATGACGACACAGAGGTAGGTACAGCAGTGGCCTACCGTACTGCTATATATAGTATACTGGTGGTCACTGTGTCAGCAAACTGCAAAACTAAAATGCACCACAGGTATAGAATGTAGATGGATAGTATACTTAATGAATGACGACACAGAGGTAGGTACAGCAGTGCCCTACCGTACTGCTATATATAGTATACTGGTGGTCACTGTGTCAGCAAACTGCAAAACTAAAATGCACCACAGGTATAGAATGTAGATGGATAGTATACTTAATGATTGACGACACAGAGGTAGGTACAGCAGTGGCCTACCGTACTGCTATATATAGTTTACTGGTGGTCACTGTGTTAGCAAACTGCAAAACTAAAACGCACCACAGCTATAGAATGTAGATGGATAGTATACTTAATGAATGACGACACAGAGGTAGGTACTGCAGTGGCCTACCGTACTGCTATATATAGTATACTGGTGGTCACTGTGTCAGCAAAACTCTGCACTGTACTCCTCCTATATAATATTAATTATACTGGTGGTCCCCAGTCCCCACAATAAAGCAGCACACTGAGCACAGATATGGAGTGTTTTTCAGGCAGACAACGTATACTGGTGGTCACTGTCAGCAAAACTCTGCACTGTACTCCTGCTATATAATACAGCTGCTCCCCAGTCCCCACAATTAAGCAGTGTGAGCACAGATATATTATGCAGCACACTGAGCACAGATATGGTATGGAGCGTTTTTTTCAGGCAGAGAACGGATAAAACTGGTGGTCACTTATCAGCAAAACTCTGCACTGTACTCCTCCTAACAGCTGCTCCCCAGTCCTCCCCACAATTAAGCAATAAAGCAATCAAGTTCAACAATAAACGGAGAGGACGCCAGCCACGTCCTCTCCCTATCATCTCCAATGCACGAGTGAAAATGGCGGCGACGCGCGGCTGCTTATATAGAATCCGAATCTCGCGAGAATCCGACAGCGGGATGATGACGTTCGGGCGCGCTCGGGTTAGCCGAGCAAGGCGGGAAGGTTCGAACCTGCCTCGGACCCGTGTAAAATGGGTGAAGTTCGGGGGGGTTCGGTTTCCGAGAAATCGAACCCGCTCATCACTAATATATATATATATATATATATATTATATATATATGTATATGTATGGTACGGCTGCATTGATCTGTAGCTCGAGCACAGACGTAGTAATATTTGTGGGGGCGTAATATTAAAAATATGTATATATTTCCCTCAGACCCTTTGGGGTCGCATACATGTTATTTTGCCCAGTTACTACTCCCGGCTGTCGACACGAATACTATATCTTATGTCGACCATAATGTTTCCTGATTAGATCCACAACATTGGCATTCAGTACATGTTCATACACATTAAGAACGCATTAAGGTCACTAGGGACCCTGCTGTTCCTGACAAAAATATATATATACCGTATATACTCGAGTATAAGTCGACCCGAATATAAGCCGAGGCACCTAATTTTACCACAAAAAAATGGGAAAAATTACTGACTCGAGTATAAGCCTAGGGTGGGAAATGCACGGTGCCAGGGGTTTTCATGCTCAGGGTGTCATGCTCGTTGCCAGGGGTTTCATGCGGTAGGTGTTATGCTTGTTGCCAGGGGGTAATGCTTGTTGCTAGGGTTGTGCCCCCAGTGCCACATATACCCCCAGTGACAGATATCCCGCCACAGTGCCAGATAAAAACATGCCCCCGTTGCTTTGCCCCCAGTAGTACTAGTTATGCCCCTTCTTTGCCCCCAGTAGTTGTGCCCCCTCTTTCATTGCCCCCAGTTGTTATGCCCTCTCTTTCTTTGCCCCCAGTAGTTGTGCCCCCTCTTTCATTGCCCCCAGTAGTTGTGCCCCCTTTCTTTGCCCCCAGTAGTTGTGCCCCCTCTTTCTTTGCCCCCTGTTACTGTGCCCCCGTTGCCGCTTACAAACACACACAAAAACAATACTTACCACTGCCCCGCTCCTGCTTCCCGACCGCTTCTTCTGCTGCTGCGCTGCTCCGCTCCGTCTGTCCAACGCTCCGTCTGGCCGCCCGCTTCCCGGCACCCGATCATCTCTATGGGAGAGACGTCATGACGTCTATCCCATAGCAACGCCGCACAGACACTAGAGGTCAATAATGACCTCTAGCATTGGCGGATTCAGGGGGGGGGCACCAAGGCACGTGCCCCCCCTGTCATTTTCAGGCTTTTTTTTTTTGTTATTGTACTTGCTGCCAGCATTAATAGTACCTGTAGCAGCAGCTTGGTCAAAGGCTCAGCAGCAGCTCCGCGGCTTCCGCCTCCGTGAGCTCTGCTCTGCAAGCTTCCCGGACCCAGCTGCTTGTCAGTCATCGGAAGAGTGAAGACGGGAGGGAAGGTGAGGTCAAAAGAATGCTCCAATTAACGGCAGAGGGAGACATGGAGATTCCAACATATGCTTTTCAACCTCCTCTCCCCTCTGCTCCACACAGTCACACACAGACGGGATCCCACCAGCCAGTATGTGGGGCGGCCTGCTGCAGAAACTGTGCCAGTAATACATAAACATGCATTGACTTATTGCCCACACACGGCAGCTACAGTAAGTTCAACTATAAGTTTGTCTGTGCTGCTCTGAGGATATACATTTACTAGTCTGCTTCAATGAGTTTTGTAGGTGCAGGCTAAAATCATAAACTCTGCCGCATTCCTGATTTCCTGACCTGACCCAGACAATAAAGTACAACAGGTCAACATAAAACAAACAGGAGACAGCTAGGAATACAGAAGGACAGCATAAAAATAATTAATCCTATTGTTTTCTGATAGAGTAGGTACATAAAAGCCTGGTTGCCATATATTAAAATATTTTAAATATATACTATCACAGATTTTCAAAAACTTCCAGGGACCCATTTTATATTCTAAAAAATGTGCTTTATTATTTGGCTTACTTTTCAGTTATTAGCGTTACATCATCACCGTTAATGGCAGATCTTTGTGAATTTTAAATATAGGTAAATGTTTATTAAATAAATCCATGTGCTCTGCATTTATATTCAGAACTAGGTGATTCATCGCGCCCTACGGGCGCTCTTCACACCGTCGTAAGGGGCTACGCCCCTGTGGGCTGAGGGATGGTGGAGGGGGCAGGAGGTGTTGGGCTTGTTGGAGTTGTGGGTGTGTGTGGCAGGGGGATTGGGGAGGGTATGTCCGAGGCTGCCATAGGTGGTGGAGTTCCACATGGGGTGTGTGGGTGGATGGTGAAGGGTATGGGGGGCTTTGTAGTGTTCATGGGAGGGGTGGAGAGTAGGGTAGGGGGAGGTTGATGGTTTTGTTGAGGTTTCGTGTGAGCTGCAGGGATGGTGTATTATCATAAGCTGTGTGCCAAGGTGGGGAAGGGGGGAGGTGCGCTGCTGCTGGCTCGTATATGTGGTGTGGGGACTGTATAACTTGGTGTAGTGGTGAGGGGTTATGAGGTGTTACTGTTGTATGTGTGTGTTTGTGGTGTGTTGTGTCTTCCCCCCTTTCTAAGCCATTCCACCCCCCCCCCCCTTCCAGCACAATAGCAGCCATTAAGTAATAGAACCCCCCCCCCCTCCCACCAGCACCACCACGACGACCAATATCAGCTTTACTCCCAAACTGGGGAAGGGGTGCGGTGTGCGTTCGCTACTGCTGGCTGCTATACTGATGGTGGTGGGTGCGGGGGGTGGATTTGTGCGGGTTACGGAGGTAAGGGAAGCGCAGGTGCCGTGGTAGTGAGGGAGGCTGGTGTGTCGCGGCTCCGTGAGACAGGGTGTGCAGCGGTAGTGGGGAGGGGAGGAGAGTTCTGTGCGATGCTATGGTCCGGCGGAAGACAGCTGCGGGTAACGGGGCTGGGGAAGGCCGGAGGGATCTGGTGTGGTAGGCTCCTGTCGGCTGTCTTGTGACAGCGTGAATCGGAGCTGGCGTGGTAGTGAGGGAGCCAGGCTGTGCGGTGTGGTCTGGCTCCGTGAGTGAGTGTGTGTGCAGCGGTAGTGGGGAGCGATGTGTGGAGGCCGTGTAGCCGTGAGTGTATGTCCGCGGTCCGCGGCACAGCTGCACTGTAAGAGATGGAAGGGGGGCGGACTGGGTAGCGGCTGTGTGTGGCGCCGTGGAGGGTAAGGTGGGTGTTGTAGGTGGTGGTGGGTGTTTGCAGGGGAGGGGTGTGTGGGTCTCCTTGCTTACCTGGCAGTGTGGTGTGTCTGGCTAGTGGTCCGTTCTGCTAGTGTGCTGACACTGGGACAGGGCAGGGTCTGTGACTCCACCCAGGTGTGCTGACACTGGTACAGGGCAAGGTCTGTGACTCCACCCAGCGTTAGAAATGCAGACACAGAGTCACAGGGCTAATATATAGGAGATGGATAATATTTGTGGTGATATACAGTACTGTAGCAGGTGGAAAATGTATGTGTTTTAAAATAAAATATAGATTTGAATGCTTACAATTAGATAAATTCTGTCTTAGCAAATGGTATTCAAAACATTTCTGTTTAAACAATTTTACTTTACTGTTAGTAGTGGTTTCATAGAGCACTTACTCACACTCTATGAGGCCTATGTATCAAGCATTTTACCATAAAATGATGTAGAAACTGAATTTTCTGAATGATTTTATGGCTTGTGGCTATATACTAATAGCATAATGCAGGAGATTTCACAAAATCTCTTGCTGAATGCTAATTAGCACTACAGATCGCAGTCCCCATTATTATCAGCAAAGCTTTTCAGAGTTTGTTCATGTTGGTTTACGCCAGCTCTCCTTTTAGCCTAAAGAGGCATAGTAGCAGGTGAGAGATCTTTCGCTCGCCCTACTGCAGCCTCCGTCCAGCAGGAACGTGCGTTGAGGCAACTGGCTGAGGATGCACTGGCTACTACCAGAGCCAGATTTACACACAATATATGAGCCAAAGGGTACACGTGGGCATTATACACAGGTTCAGCAGTATATACATGTGGGCATTATACACAGGTTCAGCAGTATATACATGTGGGCATTATACACAGGTGATACTGCTGGAAATTTGGTGAGCTTTGATCAGAGATGTGCGGAAAAGGTAGGCAGGGGTAGGGATGGACATCGCATCACGATGGTTTGCAACCATCAATGTTTTGTTGCGTTGGTAGTGGTTTTTCCCTCTAATGTTTGCCGCCATCTAATGGTAAACATTTGGTGGTGTAGTGATGGGCCCGCCCCAAGTCCGATCCCAGGCCACCATACTGCAGAGGGTTGAACATGCGCAAACAGGACTTTTTTTGCACATGCGCTAATCATATGATTTTTTTTCTTCTATCTAATTATTTTTTTGCATCGAAAGATAATTTGATGGTGGGCTTGCGATATCCATCCATAGGCCCCTGCCATAGACTTTTTACTCCAAAGATTTGACTATATAAATGATTAGATACAAAGAAGATATTTATAATATATTCTTTGTATTTTCCATATATACGTTAGTATGACAGGAAAGGCTCTGACTCACCTGCCTCACCTCACCGCACGTCACTGCCACACCCCACAACTACACTTTCCCAATCACAGTGCCCCCCCTGTCATTTTTTTCTGGATCCGCCCCTGACCTCTAGTGTCTGTCCCTGGAGCCGGCTGCAGCGGACGCCCACACAGCCCACAGCGTCTGCTGCAGCCGTTGACTCGAGTATAAGCCGAGGGGGGCTTTTTCAGCATAGAAAAATGTGCTGAAAAAGTCGGCTTATACTCGAGTATATACGGTATATATATATGTGTGATATGTATATATAGATATACAGTTGTGCTCATAAGTTTACATACCCTAGCAGAATTTGTGATTTTCTGTCCATTTGTCAGAGAATATGAATGATAACTCACAAACTTTTCTTTCACTCATGGTTAGTGGTTGGGTGAAGCCATTTATTGTCAAACAACTGTGTTTACTCTTTTTAAATCATAATGACAACAGAAACTACCCAAATGACCCTGATCAAATGTTTACATACCCCAGTTCTTAATACCGTGTATTGCCCCCTTTAACATCAATGACAGCTTGAAGTCTTTTGTGGTAGTTGTGGATGAGGCTCTGTATTTTCTCAGATGGTAAAGCTGCACATTCTTCTTGGCAAAAAGCCTCCAGTTCCTGTAAATTCTTGGGCTGTCTTGCATGAACTGCATGTTTCAAATCTCCCCAGAGTGGCTCAATGATATTGAGGTCAGGAGACTGAGATGGCCACTCCAGAACCTTCACTTTATTCTGCTGTAGCCAATGACAGGTCGACTTGGCCTTGTGTTTTGGATCATTGTCATGTTGGAATGTCCAAATACGTTGCATGCGCAGCTTCCGGGCTGATGAGTGCAAATTTTCCGCCAGTATTTTCTGATAACATGCTGCATTCATCTTGCCATCAATTTTGACCAAGTTTCCAGTGCCTTTGTAGCTCACACATCTCAAAACATCAGCGATCCACCTCCGTGTTTCACAGTAGGAATGGTGTACCTTTCATCATAGGCCTTGTTGACTCCTCTCCAAATGTAACGTTTATGGTTATGGCCAAAAAGTTAAATTTTGGTGTCATCACTCCAAATGACTTTGTTCCAGAAGTTTTGAGGCTCGTCTCTGTGCTGTTTGGAGTATTGTAAGCAGGATGCTTTGTGGCATTTGCGTAGTAATGGCTTTCTTCTGGAGACTCGACCATGCAGCCCATTTTTCTTCAAATGTCTCCTTATTGTGCATCTTGAAACAACCACAGCACTTTTTTTCAGAAAGTCCTGTATTTCAGCTGAAGTTTTTTGAGGATTTTTCTTTGCATCCCGAACAATTTTCCTGGCAGTTGTGGCTGAAATTTTTGTTGGTCTACCTGACCGTGATTTGATTTCCACAGAATCCCTCATTTTCCACTTCTTAATTAGAGTTTGAACACTGTTTGAATGAATGCTGGTGATTGGAGACTGAAGTGCACTGTGTATAATGAATGCTGGTGGCTGCAGACTGAAGTGCACTGTGTAGAATGAATGCAGGTACTGTAACGGCAGCCTGAAGCGCACTGTGTCGAATGAATGCTGGTGACTGCAGACTGTAGTGCACTGTGTAGAATGAATGTAGGTGATTGCAGCCTGAAGTGCACTATGTAGAATGAATGCTGGTGATTGCAGCCTGAAGTGCACTATGTAGAATGAATGCAGGTGATTGCAGCCTGAAGTGCACTGTGTAGAATGAATGCAGGTGATTGCAGCCTGAAGTGCACTGTGTAGAATGAATGCAGGTGATTGCAGCCAGAAGTGCACTGTGTAGAATGAATGCAGGTGATTGCAGCCTGAAGCGCACTGTGTGGAATGAATGCAGGTGATTGCAGCCTGAAATGCACTGTGTAGAATGAATGCAGGTGATTGCAGCCTGAAGTGCACTGTGTGGAATGAATGCAGGTGATTGCAGCCTGAAGTGCACTGTGTAGAATGAATGCAGGTGATTGCAGCCTGAAGTGCACTGTGTAGAATGAATGCAGGTGACTGCAGCCTGAAGTGCATTGTGTAGAATGAATGCAGGTGCTTGCAGCCTGAAGTAATGCACTGTGTATAATGAATGCAGGTGCTTGCAGCCTGAAGTAATGCACTGTGTATAATGAATGCTGGTGATTGCAGCCTGAAGCGCACTGTGTAGAATGAATATAATTGATTGCAGCCTGAAGTGCACTGTGCACAATGAATGCTGGTGACTGCAGACTGAAGTGCACTGTGTGTAATGAATGCTGGTGGCTGCAGACTGAAGTGCACTGTGTAGAATGAATGCTGGTGGCTGCAGACTGAAGTGCACTGTGTAGAATGAATGCAGGTACTGTAACGGCCAGAGGCGTAACTAGGGTTTTCGGAGCCCACGGCAAGATGGAAAATGGCGCCCCCCCCAAAAAAAACAAAAAACAACAAACAAAAAGAAGCATGTGCGCACGATGAAAAAAATGGGCGTGGCCACACTCCAGAAGGGGTGTGACCACGCTCCAGAAGGGGTGTGGCCACTGAAAATGGCCCACAGTGCCAGTTATATTGCCCCACAGTGCCAGTTACATTGCCCCACAGTGCCGGATACATTGCCCCACAGTGCCGGATACATGCCCCACAGTGCCAGTTACATGCCCCACAGTGCCAGATACATTGCCCCACAGTGCCAGATACATTGCCCCACAGTGCCAGATACATGCCCCACTCAGTGCCAGATACATGCCCCACAGTGCCAGTTACATTGCCCCACAGTGCCAGTTACATTTCCCCACAGTGCCGGATACATTGCCCCACAGTGCCAGATACATGCCCCACAGTGCCAGTTACATTGCCCCACAGTGCCAGTTACATTGCCCCACAGTGCCGGATACATGCCCCACAGTGCCGGATACATGCCCCACAGTGCCAGTTACATGCCCCACAGTGCCAGATACATTGCCAGTTACATGCCCCACAGTGCCAGTTACATGCCCCACAGTGCCAGTTACATGCCCCACAGTGCCAGATACATGCTCCTCAGTGCCAGGCCCCACTCAGTGCCAGTTACATGCCCCATTTGGTGCCAGTTACATGCCCCACAGTGCCAGATACATTGCCCCACAGTGCCAGTTACATGCCCCACAGTGCCTGATACATTGCCCCACAGTGCCAGGCCCCACTCAGTGCCAGTTACATGCCCCATTTGGTGCCAGTTACATGCCCCACAGTGCCAGATACATTGCCCCACAGTGCCAAATACATGCCCCACAGTGCCAGGCCCCACTTGGTGCCAGATACATGCCCCACTGTGCCGCTGGACCCCCCCGTCACTTTCCAGCCGGTGGCTTCTTGTTGCTATGTGAGGGGAGGAGAGCGCAGCGCAGCGCCTCTCCTTCCCCTCGCCGCCCCAGGTCTCCGGCGGCTGTCTGGCGCCGGTTCGCTAGCCAATCAGAGCTCGCGGACCGGCAGCCAATCAGGAGCCGGTCCGCAAGCTCTGATTGGCTAACGCCGGAGACCGAACACAGCAGCGCTGCTGGCAGCGCTGCTAGTGCTGGCAGCGACGGTGAGGGGAGGGAGAGACGCTGCGCTCTCCTCCCCTCACATTTCGGGTCGACGGGGGCGAGTGGGGCATGATGCCCTGGACGCCGGCGGCGCCCCCCTCTCCTGGGCCTGCCAAGGCGCCCAGGGCACGTGCCCCACTCGCCCTACCCTAGATACGCCTCTGGTAACTGCAGACTGAAGTGCACTGTGTGGAATGAATGCAGGTGATTGCATCCTGAAGTGCACTGTGTGGAATGAATGCAGGTGATTGCATCCTGAAGTGCACTGTGTAGAATGAATGCTGGTGATTGCATCCTGAAGTAGTGCACTGTGTAGAATGAATGCTGGTGACTGCAGCCTGAAGTGCACTGTGTAGAATGAATGCAGGTGATTGCAGCCTGAAGTGCATTGTGTAGAATGAATGCAGGTGATTGCAGCCTGAAGTAATGCACTGTGTAGAATGAATGCTGGTGATTGCAGCCTGAAGTGCACTGTGTAGAATGAATGCAGGTGATTGCAGCCTGAAGTGCATTGTGTAGAATGAATGCTAGTGATTGCAGACTGAAGTGCACTGTGTAGAATGAATGCTGGTGATTGCAGCCTGAAGTGCACTGTGTAGAATGACTGCAGGTGATTGCAGACTGAAGTGCACTGTGTAGAATGAATGCTGGTGATTGCAGCCTGAAGTGCACTGTGTAGAATGAATGCTGGTGATTGCAGCCTGAAGTGCACTATGTAGAATAAATGCTGGTGATTGCAGCCTGAAGTGCACTGTGTAGAATGATGCTGGTGATTGCAGCCTGAAGTGCACTGTGTAGAATAAATGCAGGTGATTGCAGCCTGAAGTGCACTGTGTAGAATGAATGCTGGTGATTGCAGCCTGAAGTGCACTGTGTAGAATGAATGCAGGTGATTGCAGCCTGAAGTGCACTGTGTAGAATGAATGCAGGTGATTGCAGCCTGAAGTGCACTGTGTAGAATAAATGCAGGTAACTACGGCCTGAAGTGCACTGTGTAGAATGAATGGAGCTGCGCTGGCCTGGAGTTACTCCTCAAATACAAAGGCATCGCCGCTGTGCGATGCTTTTGTATTTGTGTGGGGGGGCCGGCACTGACATGCGGGGCGGACTAGCCCCGTGCTGGGCGTCCCCCCGCATGTCTGAGTTTACAATCGTAGCTGTGCTAAACTTAGCACAGCTACGATCAACTCGGAATGACCCGCCATGTCGCTAAGTGTGTCGGGCCCATTAGAGTGGCGGGTGTGTGTGTGTGTGTGATCTGTGAATAGAGAAGGAGCGAAACAGGACAGAGTGTGGAGGAGCAGGGCAGGTGGTGCCTCTACTATTTACCAAATCAGTTCTTCTAACATAAATCAGAAAACATCTTTGAAGTGATACCACAGAAAATGATGCCACAGATGCCACAGTGATGCCACAGAAAATGGTCGTATTCATTGGGTACATATTAATAAAAAAACATTAGTTAAGAGCTAAAGATTATTACTGCCACCAAAAAAAATTAATGGTGACAGAAAATACGAAAGAGTTATCACACATTTACCTAAGGAGAGAGAATTGACTGCATAGGAAAGGAAAGAGTTAAACATCTTGGGAGGGGTGGACCTAGCTGTTAGGAAAGTACAGCCTTTTAGGGGGAGGGTTTGATATATATAGGGAAGGTGAGGCCATCTTAGTTCTCTTGGTGGATTTGCTTTGGGGTGAGTGCTGCTTTGCAGAATCCCCCCATTTTTTTTTTTCCGGATTTATACATTTCAGTGTTTTGTCAGCTAGTCATGGGCAAAGTGATTCACTGAACTGAGCTGAGACACATGACTCTGTTCAGTGAAGTGTCTGGAGTCAGTGTCTCGGCACATGAGTCATGACTCATCTGTAGTGGAATGTGTTGCAGAGACTGCACATGAATCAGTGAGTTGCCAGTGCTGGAGGATCAGTGCTGGACTCATGGAGTTATTCAGCTGCAGTGATTGTACAGTGTATCTGGGGGAGGCAGCTGCAGTGATTGTGCAGTGTATCTGGGGGAGGCAGCTGCTTATGCCCTGATTGTTAATAATATATTAACATAGATTTACTGTTATGTTGATATATTATTAATAACCACTTATTGCATACTAGTTATAGAATATGACATTACTTTTGGCTGAGGAGAGAAAGCTTAACAGCCATGAAACACATCATTCATTCTGTAACTAAACCAAATAAAAACGTTTTTTTTTTTTATCTTGCATACTTTGCTAATTGGATGATTTTAGGTGGCCTTGGATTTATTATATTATACACTATCTAGCCTCCAGGGAGTTTGCCACCCACAATCACACTGAGCAGGATCAGTGAGCACTGAGCCGAGAGCCCTGTACCACAGGGGCTCCACCTCCTGCTGCATGAATCAGATTCATCCACTGAGTTACTGAGTCTACACAGTGTACAACTGTCTCACTCACTGGCAGACTCAGGATGAATCATGATTCATGACATGACTCAGGCACAGCAGCACAGCACTCACTGACTGGTGAGTCGTGACTGCTCCCTCCCCCCTCCCACTGGGTGTCACCTGGTATAGCCTCTGGCCAATCACAGCTAAAGACAGCAGAACACACTGACTGAAGGACACAGGACACAGAGTTTCCTCCCTCTGTCTGAGAGAAGCTGCTGCTGCTGCTGTCTCGACTCATGAAACAGTGAGTGACTCGAATCATTCACACTTCCTGATGATTCGAGTCACTGTGTTGAGACAGAGTCAGTAGCCATCTCTATTGTCAGCTCCCTGCATTTAGGTCACACATCAGTGCTCTGGCTGCCACTCGCCCACGACGGTCCGCCGGGACCCCAGCCCGTTACCGCTCATCTGGCGGTGGGGGCTGGTTCCGGGGGCGAGCTGGCTGGCCCTGGGGACGGCGTCCCGTCCCCTAGGGCCTCCTCGAGGGATCTGGCGGAAGCCGGGCCGGCTGTGACTGGCGGGAGCGGCCGACGAGGAGGATCAGAGAGGGAGTCAGGCCGCCCGGAGGTGGGCGGGCAGCAGCCCTTGCCTCCGGGCATGGCCGGGGAAGCCCCAGTGCCGGGTGCCCGCGGGAGCGCGCCGCGCCGCGCGCTCATCCAGGGACCGGAGACTGAGTTCGATGCCCAGCTCTTCCCCCTTGCCGGGGCCGGCTAGTGGTTCCAGGCGGGGGGAGGGCACTGGGCGGGGGACGTGGCCAGCCGAGCGAGGCCTGTCGCAGGGCCTCGCACGGCGTCATCCCCAAACGCTTCGGCTGAGAGAGCACAGACCGGAAACGGTGGGACGCGCGCGCGCCCACGCGCGGCTCCGGCGGCGCCGCTCGCGCACGTGTGCGTGCAGCGACGCCGCTTTCCTCCTTGTCTCCTCAGCCCTCTCCCCCGCAGCCGGAACACGGTGTGGAGCGGGGAGGGAGGGGGAGAGGCAGTGATCAACCAGGTTAAGCTAATGGGGCTCTTAATGCTGGAGCCCAGACAAGAGGCCTTGTGGTGACAGAGAGCAGTGGGGCGTGCGCCCGAGGTGCGCGCGCGCCCACGCTCGCCTCTGGCGCCGCTAGTTGCGCACGTGTGTGCGCAGCAGCGCCGCCGGCCCTGCTGTCTCCCCTGCTATCTCCCAGGCAGCCGGAGTCCGGCGGGAGCCGGGGGGAGACAGGGCAATTATGATCACTGGCAGGGCAGTGCGATACCAAGGAGAAGTGGTGCGGCAGCAAGAGGTCACGGGGTGCGCGCACGGGAGGTGCGCGAGCCCGTGTCCACTGCAAGCGGAGCGGTGCGCGCGCGCTCTGCTGCGCCGCGGGGTTCCCGGTCTTTTCAGATCACTCCCCCGGGGCCGGAATCTAGCGGCCTGCGGGGGAGGAGGGGGGACAGGGAATGGGTTAGTGGCCGCGGGGCTGCTGCACGCGCCGCAGGAGCTCGCGGCGGTCCCACCCCCCCCCTCTGCGGCATCGGATAGTTCCGATACACGGGAAGAGGGGACAAATTCGGAGGCGAGGGCAGTGCGGGCGCCGACAGCGGTGCCTCCGCTTTCCCGCAAGGGCAGCGTGCGTCGGATGCCCGGCACACGCATGTCGGGCGGCGAGCACGTGGTCGCACGCGGGCCCCGGCGAAGGACCCAGGACCGCGTTTTGGGGCAGTCACGACCCCTCCGGAGCGCTGGCTCGGCCCTGGCCACAGCGGTGAAGGTGTTAGGGCCGCTAGCCGCGGCTGCCTCCCCTAGAACGGCTGTTCGTTCCGGCGGGCTGCGGGCTATGGCGGCGCAGCGGGTGGCACGCGCCTGCCGTGAGCTCGGGATGGTCGCCGCAGAATTACAACAGGGTCCAGGGCAGGACGCGGGGGAGCTCACGGCCGCAACGCCCCCAGCACGGAGGCCGCGGCATGTGCCGCGAGTGCTGGAGGGGTCCTCCGCTTCTTCCTCTTTTTCAAGGGAGCTCGGGGATGAGGCGATGGCAGATTTCGAGGAGGAAGGCAACGATTTGGACGCGCCGGAAGATTCCATGTCGGGGCAGTCGGCGGCATCAGGTAAGGTGGTGCAGTCGGTATTCGGGTTCCTCCACGAGCTCTAGTTCGCGTAGTTCTTCCTCTTCCTCCTCTTCATCTTCAATGTCGTCACAGGCGTCCGAAGTCAGTAGCACAACTAGGGCAAAGAAGCGGGCAACTAAATTCGCCAAGAGGGCAGCGGGCCAGCGGAACAGGCGCAAGCGGCTTAGCGAGGAAGCGCGTAGGGCCAAGAAGCTCGCAATTTGCCCGGTGTCGTGCGATTCGTCTATACCGCTGTACTGCGGGGGCTGCGAGATAGCTGCCGCAAGAAGATTTGGAGGGGGGACTTCGTGGACGTGTTCGTATTGACGAAGGTCGCGAAGAAAGAGTATAAGGTGGCGGCGCAAAGAAGGGCATCGGGGCTGAGGCATTCCGTACCTTCGATAATTGCCTGGCCGGGTTCTGGGTCTTCGCGGCATCTTACCTGGAGGACAGGCCGGCAGAGCACACGAATATAATTAGGTACCTGCATCTCGTACATGACATGCAGCGCACGTCTTCGGGATCGGAGTGGCGCAGGTACGATCAGGAATTCAGGGAACAACAGGAAGGTTTGCAGGTCATGGACTTCGGGTTCAAGGACGTTGAGGTTGGGCTCAAGGTCACCCGGGCTTCGCTACAGGCGGAGGAGCCCCGGAAGCCGGGGGCGGACGGGCACCACGCAGGGTCGTCCTCCCAGGGGTTCGGCGCGGACGGCGGATTGGCCAAGTCAGGTAGGTCGGCAGTCCGCGCAGGGGGGCGTGCCACCACAAAAGGA
This sequence comes from Pseudophryne corroboree, assembly GCF_028390025.1. NCBI lineage: Eukaryota > Metazoa > Chordata > Amphibia > Anura > Myobatrachidae > Pseudophryne > Pseudophryne corroboree. The sequence goes on along the minus strand of NC_086454.1, from coordinate 75,783,325 downwards.
AAATGTTTCGCGTTTAACAACGCGGCGTGTTCCTTCGGGGGATGACTTGGTCATCTCTCCAGTTGGGGTGGTTCCTAAGAAGGCTCCAGGCGCCTTCCGGCTCATTTGAGTTCGCTTTTAGGTGTGTACTGCCGGAAGCTGTGAAGGGCGACTGCGGGGTGTGCCAGAACGCACCATTTCGTGCGTTTGTCCTCAGAGATTAAGAGGGAGTTGGCAATATGGGCCTCGTTCCTCGAGGACTTCAACGGGGTGTGTATATGGCAGGCCCCAATGGCGGACAGCGCTAGGTTGCAGCTGTTCACCGACGCAGCGGGCGCCTCTGGATTCGGTTGCCATCTGGAGGGATCTTGGTGCGCGGCCTCGTGGCCGGCAGAATGGCATCGCAGGGGTTTCACGAAGGACCTTTTGCTTCTGGAGTTTTTTCCCATTATGGTGGCGTTGGAGGTCTGGGGCGATCGGCTGGCTAATCGCAGCATTTTGTTTAGATGCGATTATCTGGGCGTGGTGCATGCGATTAATAACCAGAGGGCAAAGTCGTTGGTGGTTATGCGGGTGCTAGGGCAATTGCTTTTGACATGCTTGCGTAGGAACCTGTGGTTCCGCGCGCAACATGTGCCCGGTTTGGAGAATGGGATTGTCGACGCTTTGTCGCGAGGACAGTGGGAGAGGTGTTGGTTGTTGGCACCTGAGGCCAATGAGCAAGGTTTTCATTGTCCCGGTTAGGTTTGGCAGGTGATCGGGCCGGACTGGAGGGTATAGCATTGCGGTCAGTCGCGCCAGCCACGCTCAAGGCTTACGGACATGCTTGGAATGAGTGGGAGGAGTTTGTCCAAAGTCGTCAGCAACAAGGTAAGAGCAGGCATCGGCTGATGCTTTCTTTTATTTGGCAGCTGTATGTTTCGGGTATGTCCCGAGCGGTGGTATCCCGGTACTTGGCTGGGGTCTGGTTTTCTGCAAGCTGCGGGGCGTCCCCGATGTGACAAAAAGCGATGTTCTGCGGAAGGCAATGAAAGGGTGGACGCGAGTGGCGCCGACGCCACCGGATAGGAGGCGGCCCATCGATGCGGCTTTGTTGCCGGCCGTCATCGCGGCGGTGGGGCGAGTCGCGTCGTCCAGGTTTGAGACACTTTTGTGCAGTTTGGCGTTCTCATTGGCTTACCACGGGGCCTTTAGGGTTTCGGAGTTGGTAGCGCCTTCCAAGAGAGCAGAGTCGCGCATGCTGGTCGGAGATGTAGTAGTGTGTGAGAGGTCCTTGCTGTGCAGATTAAGGCGCTCTAAGACGGACCAAGTGGGGAGAGGTCGCTGGGTCACTATGGTTCCAGCGCAAGAGGAGAGCGTTTGCCCAGTAGGTCTGGCGATGCAATATGTGGCGGTGCGACCCGTTAGGGAGGGGTCATGGCTATTGCATTATGACGGGCTGCCAGTGACGAAATACCAGTTCCGTTGGATGCTGAGTCGTTGTTTAGCGAGCTTGGGCCTCCCACCCGCTGCGTTCGGTACCCATTCCTTTCGAATAGGCGCGGCGACGTCGGCTGCTGCGGCGGGTTTCTCCAGATCTGAAATCCAGGCAGTGGGGCGAGGGAAGTCGTCAAGTTACAGACGATATATTCGCCCCGTTGCATGAGAGGTCGGATTGCGCTTAGTGCTTTGTTTTATTTGCAATGTATTATGTTGTTCCAGTTCTGTGAGTTATGGTGTTGTGCGTCTGTTGGTGTTTTCCCCTTTTGTTATCCTACTCAGGGATTAGCTACTCGCCGTTGCTGGCATGAGTCGGCAGCGGGGATCTGGAGTTATTTTGCGATTTTTTGCCTGACTTGACGGACTGAATTCTAATCTACAATTCGGCTAATCTGGTCTAATCAGAGTCCCTCAGCAGGTCTTTACGCTTTCACCTCCAGCTGAGTTATTACATGTGTTTCCCATTTTATACCCCCCTCCCCCCCCCCCCTCCCTGTTTTATTTAGTTTGTTTTATTTGATCTTTCCCCTTTGTGTCTTTAATTGCGTTTTAAATTGGCAACGAAGCATGGTGCAGTTTGGCTAGGCCGTGACTGCTGCAATAGCGAGATCTAAAGTTTTTTCTTTTTGGCAGATCCTTCAGTGTAAACAATTAATAAGCCTCTTAGTAATCAATTTTACCCCTCTTTTCCCCTTCAGGATGGTTTGACGACAATTTGGCCATTTGGGTGGTTGGCCACTCTTACATTTACTGGGCGGCCAGGTTTGTGGCCTCGGAGGGGGCTCAGGCATTGCTTGGAGCACAGGGTGTCAGATGGCTTGGCTGGCGAGGAATGATGTGGGGTGAGCTGAGGAGTAGGTTAGTGAGTCAGGCCAGCAAGCATGGAGTCCCTAGGGTCTTGGTTGTCCATCTAGGTGGCAACGACCTGGGGAAGAGGACATCCTTGGATCTGCGGTGGGCCATGATACATGATCTGGCAAGTGTGGCCGCAACATGGACCAATTGTGTGTTGGTTTTTTCAATGATGGTGCCAAGATTGTGTTGGAGGGGTGTGGCGGATGGGCGCCAGATTGACGAGGCCCGGAAAAAGGTGAACGGGGCGGTGGCAAAGTGGGTGCTGTCCCACGGAGGGAGGGTGGTTCGCCACCCGAGGATTCGGTTCAGAGACAGCCACCTTTTCCGGCATGATGGAGTACATCTATCCAATGAGGGGATGATGTTTTTTCTGGAGGATCTAGGTTTCGCTTTGCAGGAGTTAGGGTAGGTTTATGGTGGCGGTGCGAAAGACTTTGGGGATGAGTCTTTCGCTGTTGGCGGAAAAGAACGGCAGTTTTGTATTGTAGGGAAAACTGTAGTGTTTTACAGTTTGTTGTGGTTTAGGTGCACTCACCTCCATCGACTTATGGCCGCTTGACCACCCGTCCGGGAAGGCAGCGGCAGGGCACCCAGGAGCGGTGGGTAGTCACTGTGGGGGTTGAGTTGTCACCTATTACCGGTTTATGATAAGTTTTAGTAAATTTATAGGATTAGTTATTTAAGGTTAATTTAGGTTAATTGAGCCGTTCTTTTGGGCCGCCACCATATGCCGGCTGGAGCGGCATATTAAATTAATTTCTTTATTACAGGTTTGCTAATGGATAGGGACAAATAAATAGCTAGCAATTTTCTGCCAAAATTCAAGTCTCCGTGTCGTTATTTCTGGTTCTAGGTTATGAATGCTTTACTTTCAAAGAAAGGGGTCCACCAAATATCACTAGGATGTTTAGGAGAGAGAATTGACTGCATAGGAAAGGAAAGAGTTAAACATCTCGGGAGGGGTGGACCTAGCTGTTAGGAAAGTACAGCCTTTTAGGGGGAGGGTTTGATATATATAGGGAAGGTGAGGCCATCTTAGTTCTCTTGGTGGATTTGCTTTCCCACCCTCCCGCCCTGGTACTAAGAGATTCTGGCACGTGGTGCTTTGGCGTTAAGTTGTTGGCTGGTGTATCGTTGGCTATTTATTGGCGGAAAAGAACGGCAGTTTTGTATTGTAGGGAAAACTGTAGTGTTTTACAGTTTGTTGTGGTTTAGGTGCACTCACCTCCATCGACTTATGGCCGCTTGACCACCCGTCCGGGAAGGCAGCGGCAGGGCACCCAGGAGCGGTGGGTAGTCACTGTGGGGGTTGAGTTGTCACCTATTACCGGTTTATGATAAGTTTTAGTAAATTTATAGGATTAGTTATTTAAGGTTAATTTAGGTTAATTGAGTCGTTCTTTTGGGCCGCCACCATATGCCGGCTGGAGCGGCATATTAAATTAATTTCTTTATTACAGGTTTGCTAATGGATAGGGACAAATAAATAGCTAGCAATTTTCTGCCAAAATTCAAGTCTCCGTGTCGTTATTTCTGGTTCTAGGTTATGAATGCTTTACTTTCAAAGAAAGGGGTCCACCAAATATCACTAGGATGTTTAAGTTATTTTCATTCAATTACATCTTACTTTCTAACTGCAATATTAACTGCTAATAAAAATGTAATTAAATTCCGAGAAATGTTTTAGAAGAAAATGATGTCAGGATAAGTTAGAAAAGTTGCATCACTGTCACTCTTCAGAGCTGTCCTTTTTCAATTAGCTCCTGCTATACTGATAAGACCAAACACCCTTGTTCTCATGGAAAATTTATAAGCCTAAGCACTACTGAATAACCTTCCTGATTAAGCTTATTCATGGTGTGTAAACCACACGTCTTCGTTATTGCAAAACACTATCTGACCTCTTCTAACATCTGTGCCACAGGGCTAGGGCATGAACTTTTGGACATACAGATATTTTGCATCAGGCATTTATTAGAATTTCCTATTATGAAAAAGTTTTTGAAACAAAGTACTGTACAAAGAAAATCCTTCATTTTAGAAGCATAAGCTCAAGAAATACTAAAGAGTAACTAGTTTATAGGAAAATCTTTTACACGATTAATGTAATGCGACAGTATTGCTGTCCTAGTTAATTCATTAGGATATTATTTACCTTGTACCCAGGGAGTGAAATGTGCACATTTCTGTGATATACTGTAAAGGCGGGTACACACTAGACTGTGGGGGTCATTCTGAGTTGATCGCTCGCTAGCTAGTTTTAGAAGCCGTGCAAACGCTATGCCGCCGCCCACTGGGAGTTAATTTTAGCTTAGCAGAAGTGCAAACGGTTGTATCGCAGAGCGGCTACAAAAAATGTTTGTGCAGTTTCAGAGTAGCTCAAAACCTACTCAGCGCTTGCAATCACTTCAGACTATTCAGTTCCGGATTTGACGTCACAAACCCGCCCAGCGTTCGCCCAGCCACACCTGCGTTTTTCCTGGCATGCCTGCGTTTTTCTGCACACTCCCTGAAAACGGTCAGTTGCCACCCAGAAACGCCCACTTCATGTCAATCACTCTGCGGCAAGCAGTGCGACTGAAATGCATCGCTAGACCCTGCGCAAAACTACATCGTTTGTTGTGCCCGTGCGTCTTGCGTGCGCACTGCGCCACATATGCATGCGCAGAACTGCCGATTTTTAGCCTGATTGCTGCGCTGCGAACAAATTCAGCTAGCGATCAACTTGGAATGACCCCCTATGTGCTCAGTGAGCGACACTCCCTGGCCGCCTCATAGCGGACATACACACTGGGGCTAATTCAGACCTGATCGTAGATTTTGCACGGCTACGATCCTCCACCCTGACATGCGGGGGGACGCCCAGCACAGGGCTAGTCTGCCCTGCATGTTTGGCCCTCCCCCCACTGCATGGGTAATGCAGCAGGAGGAGTCTGCTTGTAATAGACGTCCCAGGACCCAGCATTGGCTCTCTCTCCCACCATCAGCCGACTTGCGGCACCCATGGTGCCGTGCAAGCTGCCCATTACAGAGGTCAGGTAATCTCCAGACTGTCAATCACTGACTTCATCGCAGGCCCATTTGCGCACATGCAGACTTGGTCAGATGACCCGCACTTCATCATATACTGTACAAACATATAGATGTTGTAGCAACCTAAAGAACTTTGCTGTCCTGAGCGCATGTGTCCAAATGCTGAGCGTTCTGGTGGTCCTGCAATGTGTGCGCTTTCCTGGCGTACTTTAGTTACCTTTATTCACTTACCGTAAATGTTAATTTAACATCTAATGTCTGTGTAATGATATTGAGTTATCATCGTCACCTCATCTCTTTCCTGACAATATCCACATCCATACTGCAAGTTTGGTCACCCAGTGGTTTGATGAGAATGACTCTGATGTCATCCACATGCCATGACATATGGGCTGGATGTAACGACACCTGGGTTCGGCGGTCTTGCGGGATGCCGGACGGTTTTCATGTAACAACTAGGACACAGTGGGGTCCATTCATGTAGCAGTGAAAAGAGTGGAGAAGTGAGTCTGTGGAGAAGTTGACCATGGCAACCAATCAGCTGCTCCGTACAGTTGTATAGTATGCAAATTATAAATGTCAAATGTCAATGCTGATTGGTTGCCATGAATAACTTCTCTGGCTCACTTCCCCACACTTTCACTGCTTCATGAATAGACCCCAGTGAGTGTTGCCTGCTTTTTTACTGAAAAACTGCAGGAAACCAAAGTCACAGAATGATATTCATACGCCAACTATTACAAACACAAAATAAGATCCGTTGTAACCTTGCACCGGAATACATATGCAGCAATGGGAACTATACACACCACACTCTCCCCTTAGCCTTAGCATGTCAGCAGAGCTGGGGTGGTGCCGGGGATTGCCCTACAAACTAGAGATGAGCGGATTCGGTTTTACTCGGTTTTACTCGGTTCTCAAAACCGAATCTTATTGGCTATCCAAAACACGTGACATCCGTGAGCCAATAAGATTCGGTTTTGAGAACCGAGTAAAACCGAGTAAAACCGAATCCGCTCATCTCTACTACAAACTGGGGGCATGTTGTCTCCATTCTGTAGGCGTGTCGAGCCCAGGGTCACTTCCTGGCTCCTGCAGAGGAGTTCCGAGGGCCAGTCTGATAAAGCTTCAGCCTACTCAGAAGGCCGAGGGCTCGCAAACAGGGCCAGTTTTACGCATATGCTGGGTACGCAGCTGAGTAGGATGCAGCATAGAGGAGGGCGCCCTACTCAGCTGCACCAGCGACATGTGTAACACCGGCCCTGATATGCCCACTGTGCACTGCAGCACTTGCCCGGAAACTCACCAAGCAGGCAGTGGTGTTGGCGCCACCGCGCCGTGTCTGCTCCGGCAGCGCACCCGGCTATAGTAATTTGAAGAATCTAAAAATAAACGACTACTCCCAGAAGCCCTTGCGCCAGACAGCAAGGGCTACTGGGAGTGGTAGTTTATTTTTATATTCTTCACAGTACTGTACATGCAAAATAAACAGTAGCGGCTCTTGCCCCGGGGCGCTGCAGCCATGAGGGCGCTGCCGCACTGTTCAGCCTGCTGCTTTCACGGCACCAGGAGCGCCATTATTTTAATGCAGCTAGCTGCCGTTGAGCTCAGCGCAGTCAGCTGCGGTGCATCTGACGTCATTGTGCACCGCACGTCATTGTGGGACTTGGAGGCATGAAGGAAGGAGGCGCGGACTGAGTATGCGGCTGCACAACGTTCTCCTGTGTTCTGGACCGCGGATGACTGGGCAGGAGCGGGGCTGGTGATTTTTTTTTTTTTTTTGTAAGTGGCGCTACTAGGGGCATAACTACAGGGGCACAACTTTACTGGGGACACAGCTACAGGGGGCACAACTCTACTGGAGGCACAGCTACAGGGGGCAAATCTACAGGGGGCACAAATACTGAGAGCACAGCTGCAGGGGGCAAAACTACAAGGGACACAACTACTGAGAGCACAGCTACAGGGGGCAAATCTACTGGTGGCACAACTACAGGGGGCATAACTGTGGCCACACCCCTTCCATATGAAGCCACAGCCCTTCCCTATGGAGCCACGCCCCTATTTTTGACGAGCGTCTACGGCGTGCACTAACCCTGTTGTGGGTGTGTGTGGGAGGGGGGCGCCAAAGGAAACTTTTGCCCTGGATGCCACAAGGTCTATAACCGGCCCTGAAAATAAACTACCACTCCCAGAAGCTCTTGCTGTCCTGCTGCTCGAAGCGGTAGTTTCTTTTGAGATTGTTCATAGCAGGGGCAAACGCAGGATTTAGCGAGGGGGGTTTCTGTTGGTGGGTGTGTATGTATACGTGCATGTATATGTAATATATATATATATATATATATATATACATTGATACATACACATATATATGGAGGCAGAACGGCACGCATAGAGACTGGTATACCATAGAAAATCAGTACAGGACGCTGTAGCTGTTTGTCGACGTTTCAGAGTCTACAGTAACTCTGAAACGTTGTCAAACATCTACAGCGTCCTGTGCAGATTTTCTATGGTACACCAATGTCTATGAGTGCCGTCCTGCTACACACACACAGTCCCGGACAATCTGCACTCCATCCATACATAATTAAATGCCCAGGTGCCCTCCTAAGTCGACAGAGTCAGCTAGAATACTGTTCAGGTATGCTGGCACTCTCGGGACTTAATTTGCAGCATAATAAATCCAGTAGACGGCGGTGCTTACTCCAATGTTTTAGTTTATTTTCAAACCGTTTTCAAGGATACAAGAAAACCATACATGTTCTTACCTATATAGGATAACACCCAGTGATCTCTGACATCATCGGGAGCGGACGGCGTTTGCAGAGATAGCGGCATGGAGGATCACTGGATGTTTTCCTATAAAGGTAAGAACATGTATGGTTGTTTTTTTGTAACCTTGAAAACGGTTTGAAAAGAGTAAGCACCGCCGTTGCTGCAGATTAAGTCCTGATAGTGCCACTTACAGTACATATCTGAACTGTACATGTGTGTGTGTATATATATATATATGATGCTGTATGCTGTCTACATCATTGAAAATTCCTAAGAGTGCGGTCCAGTATCGTTGCTGTCCATAGTCCCTCACAGATATATAACACACATATACACACACACACACACACACACACAAACAAACACACATACATACACACATACATACAGTACATACACAAGCACAAACACAAACCCACATACATACTGTACATAACACATACATACTGTACAAATACACACATAAACAAAGATTTTGAACTTACATATACACAGTGGGCTGGGAGCAGAGGGGCGGACATGTGAGGACGGAGGGAGCCCCCAGCCACCGGGACATTCATGACTGTAAGCAGAGAGCTGCATACTTAGCTCTCTGTGGACTGGTTGCTGCAGCTCCACTCCCGCGATCGAGGTCGCGGCTTTTTTGCTAAGACGAGACAGCAGAGACACAGCTGTCTCTGTCTCAAAAAGAAAATTCAGCTCATCAGGGGGGGTTTCCGGGTACTCGGAAACCCCCCCTGCGTGCGCCACTGCATAGTACTGTAGCCGGGTGCGTCTCCGGGCAAGGGCTGCAAAGGGAGTATATAGTTGAATGGGAAAGAGGCACTTTTACAGTGGGCAAAATGTGTAAGGGGCACTTTTACAGTGGGCAAATGTGTAAGGGGCACTAAAACTGGGCTTTTCTTGTGAGACACGCCCCCTTAATTTGTACAGCACACACATAAGTACTTGGGGGGCACTGAAAGATATATTCGCTTACCAAAAAATCTGGCCTCGGGACAGCCCTGGCTGCAAACACCGCCATTGATTGTCACGATGGTGAACCAATGCTGCATCTTCGGATGCAGCACTCAGATCTGCAATAAATGTAAGAGGCATCTTTTTCCTACAGACGCCACCCTCAGGATTGGCATATTAGCTGTACCGTTTTGCACAGCCGCTTCCCTGCAGCCACGCAGTACCATACATTTCTGAATCAGGCCGTTTGTATGCAAGCAGCAGTTTATAGATGCCGCCAGTGGGCGTCTCAATAGAAATCCTAGCAGCTGCAACATTTGCATATTCTTGGGCAGTGGCTGAGTACAAATTCACAGCTGCGACAACATTTGTGTACATCCCATCATCAAGCCCCAAGTATCTTTAGTATATTTTGGAACGACACCAGACAGCGTTTTCCACCATCATCAACCAGCGGTCAGTTGAGTAACTCTCATGTGGAAGAACAGCACTGAATCCTCTCAGGTATTGCTCAGAGCCAGACCCGCCATCAGTGGGGTGCTGCGGGCACAGGCCTGGGCCGCTCATGCCACCATCCGCCCGCCGCGATGCTCTGCCCACTTTTCATGACCAAGTTCTGGCACTGTCACAGGAGGGGGAGAGGACGCTGCAAGCTTCTGTAGTATATATAAAATATGTACTCAAATTTATTGTACAAATATAATATCATTAATACACATTGAGTTAATACTCAAACAATCAAAGAAATGGCAGTGGATAAGCGTGATGTTGTAGATATAATCAGCTGTAATAGCTAGGTTTTAGTAACCAATGTTGCGGTCCATTTAAAGAGTATTTATGCCGGTAGTGTCCAGAGTTAATATATTGGTATGCTGTGCATAGCAAGTCCCAATTTAGAAATAGGTAGATACGGTGGGTACGTTATGCTCACCCCTGTTAGTTGGAGTGACTCTCACTCATTGCTGGTATCGGCACTGATTCCCATCAATGGCAATGCAGAGGGGGATGCTCCGAGCAGCTGCAGATTTTCCCCTTCTTTAGATGTACCGGAGGAGGAGGCAGCAAGTCCGCATTAACATGTCTGCTGACAGGGCTTTCTTGAGCACAGCGACGGTGGATGAAAGTAGAGAGTGCTCAGTGCAATGGATAGCACTGGGTAGCAGGGGGAGGACGTACACCGGCTTTATGATGGCCGGAATATTATCCAGCAATGGACCCGCAATGGTTGAAGTCCTCAACGCGTTTCTCCGCCACGTCAGTCGGCGGTTTCTTCAGGAGGAGTAAGTCTTCTATAGTAAATGTCCCTCCAAAAATGGCCGCCACCTCAGAAAGACAGTGTCACGATCTGGGTAACTGGACGTCGTTTCTTGCCTGTTAGGTGTCTCCTGAGGTTGGCTCAGCGAACCAGGCCCGGGTTATAGCTATGTAAGGATCTACACTTTCATAGGTGTGCCTGTAGCGCTGGTTCAGCGGCTCCCTTAGTGTGTACACTTACGGTGGTGCGGCGCTCTCAGCTCCGTCATGGCTGTCACTGTCGCGCCTGTGGTCTTCCTCTGTGTGCTGTGGGCGCTGATGTCATCCTTGTGGCCGCTGTGCGCGTCTGGGCGCGTGGAGTTTCTGCTGTTGTGGCCTCTGCCGCCATTACCATTTGACACATGGATCCTGAGTGTTCTTTCCCCTTCAATCACCGTCACTGGGCGCAGCCATTTTGGGATTAGTCACATGATGCTCTTTCACCTATCCACAGGGCTGCCAGAACCTAGGCTAATTGTCAGCTAATTCCTGCTATCAAGCAGGTATAAATATCCTGTCCCAACACCTAGAGGGTTGTCAGTGCTTCCATTGTTTCCAGCATTCCAGCATGCAGCTCATCTAAAGACTCTCCTGTGAATACTCCTCGCAGTATAGCCTGACTCCCTGGTGGTTCTCCTCTGTGGTGCAGCCCTGTTCTCCAGGACTGTTGCTCTGTGGTGTAATCTGACTCTCTATATCCCACACCCAGCGCCGGCAGAGTGTACTACTCCGGCTTCCAGCAGCCACTCTCTGGCAGTCCTCTGTGTCCACTACTTCCCACGCTAGTGGAGCATTTATCTGCGCTCCCTAGCATCACTTCAGTTGTTCCTGCGATCCCTAGCATCACTTCAGTTGTTTCTACGATCCCTAGCATCACTTCAGTTGTATCTACGATCCCTAGCATCACTTCAGTTGTTCCTGTGATCCCTAGCATCACTTCAGATGTTTCTACGATCCCTAGCATCACTTCAGTTGTATCTACGATCCCTAGCATCACTTCAGTTGTTCCTGCGATCCCTAGCATCACTTCAGTTGTTTCTGCGATCCCCAGCATCACTCAAAGGTTCACCTGTGATTCCCAATATCACCCCAGCTTTAGCTAGGATCCCCAGCTTCACTCTATACTTCACCTAAGTGTTTACGTGTCATCAGGCACTAACATTCAAACTCTGGATTACTGTTTCAGAGACTCACTGGTTTTACTTATTGTTTGGTTGCACGTTTTGACTTTTATGATTTAATAAAAATCCTCAAAGATACCTCCTGTTGTCGTGGTCACGCCTTCGGGCAACTGGTATTACAACTCAGCACATGTCTAGGAGTCGTCTCCTACATCCTAAATTTACATACCCGTCAGCCCTTACAACTGAGGCCTTTAGCTCCCAACATTAGCCCTCAGTTGTGACAGTAAGCACTGACCTAATGAATCCGGTCAGAGACCAAGTCCAAGGTACTAAGCCAATACAAGAACTGGCAACCCACCTTGAACATCAGGAGGCTGCACAAGGCCATGTTATCCAATATCTCCAGGACCTCTCCTCTCGACTGGATGAGATTCAGGCAACCCTACATGGGTCAGAGGCGTCTAGTGTGCCGACTGTAGTATCTTCAATGGTATCCCCACCCACCGTACCCACTTCTCCTCCACGTCTTCATTTGCCAACACCTGCTAAATATGATGGATCCCCGAAAGCTTGCAGGGGTTTCCTAAACCAGTGCGAGATCCACTTTGAGTTGCAACCCGTCAGTTTTCCTACAGACCGCACCAAAGTTGCGTATATCATCTCTCTACTCAATGGCATTGCCCTCGACTGGGCATCACCCTTATGGGAAAGATCTGATACCCTGCTGCCATCCTACTCTGACTTCATGGCAACATTCAGACATATCTTTGATGAGCCAGGTTGAGTGTCATCAGCTTCTTCTGAGATTCTTTGGCTGCGTCAGGGGACACGAACTGTCGGCCAGTATTTAGTACAATTCCAGATGTTGGCATCTGAGGTTACTTGGAATGAGGATAAACTCTATGCAGCCTTTTGGCAAGGCCTTTCAGAACGTATCAAGGATGAGCTCGCCACCAGGGACTTGCCCTCGAAATTAAATGAGCTCATATCGCTCTGCACAAAATTTGATCTACGGTTCCGTGAAAGGGTTATGGAGCGAGGCAGGTCAACAGTGCATAAGACTCCTTCTGCTCCTCCTCCTTGTCAGCCGTCTCCATCCAAAGACGAACCTATGCAAATAGGTCATTCATGACTTTCTCCAGCAGAGCGCAGAAGACGTCTATCCAATCGCCTTTGCCTATATTGTGCTGCACCTTCCCACCTCATTAATGCCTGTCCCGAGCGTCCGGGAAACTCCAAATCCTCGCCCGCCAAGGAGAGGGTTGGCTAGGAGTAATAGGGAAAGGTTACAACATCAATTCACAGGCGCTTGTCAAAAGCTTGTCAAGAGGCTGACTCACGTCAAGATTCTAGTGATATCATAACCTTAAAGACAATATGAACAAATACATAGTGTAACACTGTGCAACCTTGACACACTTAAACCAAATAGCTTTCTAGTTCAGACTCGTACCAAATGTGATGGTCTACAATAAAGTAGACAACATTTGCTATATAAAGGAGCGGATCACCGACTCGCAGAGTAGTAAAATCCTCCTTCAATCCTTATGGAGTGCACCTCTTCTCCCAATTTGCCCATGCATAGTAGATATGTAAATGAAGAGGAGCTCAATAGTGTATAATAAAATATTTTTAATAAAACAACATAAAATCTCATAGGGCAGGTGGACGCTCACCAGATCCAATGGTCTACTCTACAGAAATTAGTAGTTTTGACTTTTATGATTTAATAAAAATCTTCAAAGATACCGCCTGTTGTTGTGGTCACGCCTTCGGGCAACTGGTATTACAACTCAGCACATGTCTAGGAGTCCTCTCCTACCTCCTTAGTTTACATACCCATCAGCCCCTACAACTGAGGCCTTTAGCTCCCAACACCAGCCCTCAGTTGTGACAGACAGTTATTTAAGATACTAGAGGAGGTTCCTCTAGTATCTTTAATAACTGTCTCCTCTGAGGCGGCGGCTATTTTGGCAGGGACTTTTCAATAGAAGCTTGCAGCGTACTCTCCCCCACCGGTGACAGTGCCAGATCTTGGTCATGAAAAGGTGGCGGAGCTACACAAAATGGAGGGGACGGAGCTACACGGGACTAGGCTGCTACCACATCTGCTACAGCTCTGGCCAGCCTGTGATACTGTAGGTAAGTTGAGGGAGAGTGAGTGGGAGAAAGTGTGTGTGTGTGTGTGTGTGTGTGTGTGTGTGTGTGTGTGTGTGTGTGTGTGTGTGTGTGTATATATATTTTTTTTTCTTTGTATATATATTTTTATTTTCATTTTATTATTTTTATTTTATTTATTTTTGTTGGGGGGGGGGGGGGGGGGAGAGGGGCCTGCCTATTCTGTGAGTCCCGGGCCCCATAATTTATGATACCAGCCCTGCTCAAAGCCTCTTCTTCGTGCTTACAGAGAGTCTCTATTTATAATGGCTTTTTTTCTCAAAATAAATAATGTAGAATCCTGCTGGGTTTCTGAATGATTTCATTACCTTGCTTAATAATCTCTAAAGGGCCGGCTTGACATAACAAGCCAGAGAAAATGTAAACACTTACAATGTAATTGTTCTTTTGACAATGATTAAATCATTGTTGAGAACCCTCTTGAATCCAGTAACAAGTTATCTTTTTCTCCTCTGTTCCACCTAGTTTAGAGATTGAAATTATCATTTGTACATTATAAAAACTGGGAAAGAGAAAATATATTAAAACGTGCTTTTAGAGGTACTCACAAATTCCGAACTGGTCAGAAATGTAGCTGAATATCACCATTTAATAGCCACAATTTACTGTATGAAATTTGCAGCCCATGTTGTACCCATTCGATGAACTGTAGTGAGAACTTATACGTGGCTGATTTGATATTAATAATTATTTTATATCAGTGAATATAGTAATTGTCTGAAATATTTTCCCCTTATTTTGTTAACAGTTAATTATAAAGTATGGTATAACACTAATTCATTTCTTTTTTACATTTTCTGACTGAATTATGGGAAAATAAGAATTTTGAATCAAAAATCTTTATTGTAAATAAAGGGGAATATCTTGGGTAAACCAAGATACAGGGGTGCAACCGTTATATAATGAGACCATCTAGCTAGATTTTCAAAATGTTTCTTGATGGATGTACAGATGTGTTCTCATATACTAGTAGTAGGTAATAGGTCTAGTTAAAATCTACCAAAATAGAACCAGCATCCCACCAAAAATCAACCACAGTGTTTATATTTAAAGAAAACATTTACTAACAGTAAATTTTTTGTTCCATTCTGATTTTGATGGTACATTGGTTTCTATTTGAAGTTCTAAACGTTCTATTCACCCTCAATAGAACCAAAAAATGTACTAAAAATCGACCCAAAATCAACCAAAAATTGACAAAATTATACAAAAGTATTCCTATTGGCCAAAACATGTCACATGCACTGTATTACCCATAAACACCTTAATTCCTAAACTAATTTGCATATCCACTTTAAAAAAAAAATCATTGCTGTACCTTTAAATTCCATGATTTTTGCAGCCAGAGTCCCCACATGCTCCCCTCCCATATTTTTTCCATCATATTGAGGTTTCAGACAATTCTACATGTTTTAAAATCAAATACAGTAGAACTGTTTCTGATGGTCCTATTGAAAATGGTGATTTTTGGACGATTTTCAAAGTAAATGAGCTTTTCCTATTGATGTCTATGGGGAAGTACTGACAGTCTATTTGAGGTTCGATTTGTGTGTGAAGTTGATTTTAAGGCGATTTTAAGTTGGTTTTGCCTTTAGTAAATACCTGATTGACAAAATTACAACCAAATTGCCTCAAAATCACCTCAAAATTGACAGGAACAGAAAGTCGACCCTTATTAAATTTACCCCCTAGCCTCAGTACGCCAAATGGTGTGAGCCGCCTCGGCGACTGAGCCGCTTCAAACAGTTTGGCAAAGCATCTTTTTTCTTTAACTTTTTCATCTTATTCGCATAGCTGGAACAGCAAAAATTACTCACAGTGTAATACAGATAATAATAATAATAATAATAATAATAATAATAATTTTATTTATATAGCACTCTTTCTCCAAACTGGACTCAAGGCGCTTTACATCAAAACAAGGATAATACAGAAGATTAATACAGCAATACACAGGCATAAAAATGAAAACCTAAAATGCATAGAGTAATCATAATGCAGGGTTGGTGTAGGCATTTTGGGTAATAACTTCCATGGGCTGTGTATTCCACCCTCACAGGGTACCAGGTGCGGCAGCCATCTTCGGCGCACAGCGTATGATTACCCTGGGTGGAATAGTCCATCCCTAGAAGAGGTGACACCAGGGGCGGAAGTCCGGGAGGCAGCGGAGTCGGCTGCCGCCGGGCTCCTAACCTGAAGAGGGCGCCTCGCAGTGGCGCCACTGACTTTACACAGATTGACATGCGGACGAGCGTCCGCATGTCAATCTGCGGTCTCCCTCCCTGCTGTGTTGGAGGGACACGGAGCGCATCGAGCGTCTCTCCTGTGTCCCTCCCTGGCTCTCTCCCCCGGCCGGTCTAATACAGGAAGTGCCGTTCGTGAGCTCTGATTGGCTCACGAACCGGCACTTCCTGTATTAGACCGGCCGGGGGAGAGAGCCAGGGAGGGACACAGGAGAGACGCTCTATGCGCTCCGTGTCCCTCCAACACAAGGGGGAGGAGCAGGCACTGGGGGCATATACCTGGCACTGGGGGGCATATACCTGGCACTGGGGGGCATATACATGGCACTGTGGGGGAAGACCTGGCACTGGGGGGCATATACATGGCACTGGGGGGGAAGACCTGGCACTGGGGGGCATATACCTGGCACTGGGGGGCATATACCTGGCACTGGGAGGGAAGACCTGGCACTGGGGGGGAAGACCTGGCACTGGGGGGGCATATACCTGGCACTGGGGGGCATATACCTGGCACGGGGGGGCATATACCTGGCACTGGGGCGGGGGGCATATGTGGCACTGTGGAGGGGGGTATATTTGGCACTGGGGGCATATACCTGGCACTGTGGGGGAAGATCTGGCACTGGGGGCATATACCTGGCCCTGTGGGGGAATATCTGGCACTGGGGGCATATACCTGGCACTGGGCGCATATACCTGGCCCTGTGGGGGAATATCTGGCACTGGGGGCATATACCTGGCACTGTGGGGGGAAGATCTGGCACTGGGGGCATATACCTGGCCCTGTGGGGGAATATCTGGCACTGGGGGCATACACCTGGCACTGTGGGGGAATATCTGGCACTGGGGGCATATACCTGGCCCTGTGGGGGAATATCTGGCACTGGGGGCATATGCCTGGCACTGTGGAGGAATATCTGGCACTGGGGGCATATAGCTGGCACTGTTGGGGAGTAGGCACTGTGGGGGCATATGTGGCACTGGGGGGGTATATTTGGCACTGGGGGGCATGTACCTGGCACTGGAGGCATATACCTGACACTGTGGGGGAATATCTGGCACTGGAGGCATATGTGGCACTGGGAGCACGGCCCTAGCAACAAGCACTACCCCCTAGCAACGAGCATGACACCCAGTGCATGAAAACCCCTGGCACCGTGCATGGAACCGCTGGCAATGAGCATGACACCCAGTGCATGAAACCCCTGGCAACGAGCATGACACCCTGAGCATGAAAACCCCTGGCACCGTGCATGGAACCAAGAGCATGAAACCGCTGACAACGAACATGACACCCAGTGCATGAAACCCCTGGCAACGAGCATGACACCCTGAGCATGAAAACCCCTGGCACCGTGCATGGAACCAAGAGCATGAAACCCCTGGCAACGAGCAGGTAATTTAAAAGTAATTAGAAGCCTTACTGTAGAACTTAATGTATAATGGGCATTACGGTGTGTGGCATAATGTATCACGGACATTGCGGTGTGTGTCATAATGTGTCGGGCATTACGGTGTATGGTATACTATATCGCGGGCATTGTGATATGTGGTATAATGTCTCAGGATCATTGTGGTGTGTGTTATACTGTGTCAAAGACATTGTATGTGCTATAATGTATCAAGGGCATTGCAGTGTGTAGCATAATGTATAATGGGCATTGTGATTCCTGTCATAATGTGTCACAGGCATTACGGTGCGTGGTATAATGTATCAGGGGCATTGCAGTGTGTAGCATAATGTATAACGGCCATTGCGATTCCTGTCATAATGTGTCGGGGGCATTACGGTGTGTGGCATAATGTGTCGGGGGCATTATGGTGTGTGCATATTGTGTCATGTGCATTATTGTGTGTGGCATAATGTCTAAGGGCCACTGCAGTATGTGGCATAATGTATACTGGGCATTACTATAAGGAGGAAAAATTACAAATAATGTAAGGGGCATGAATCAGGATTATTTTTCTTTCCCGTCTGGGCGTGCAGGTTGGAAAACTGGGGTATAACGCAGTCTTTTCCTGCAATGTCACGCCCCTTTATGGTAAGCCACGACCATCCCAACGAAGCCACACACTCTATACTGACAATTATGGAGGGGGGGGGGGGAATAATTTTTTGGCTTGGGGGAGAAAAATTTCTAGTTACGTCACTGAACTGACTCATTCCTGTAAGCCGCCACTACAGCGCAAACCCCAGGAGAGTACGCTGGTGCGCGCCTGCTGTGGGAGGTAGGAGAGGAGCTGCTGCTACCGTTGCCCCGCTGCTGTTGGGAAGGGGGGGACGGGATGGATGGACACACGTGCGAGGCGGTGTTTAAGAGCTGGTACCACGCTTGCCTTGGATTCCACTTCCTAATTGCGCTCTGCCTCCGGTAATTGGGGAGGAGAGAAGAGCCTTCTTTCACTACACAAGGTATCCATCTATGCTACCTTTCTCCCTGTATAAGTGCACTGCCAGTATACTGTATGTATGTTTGTATATATAGATAGAGGTAGGGGTCTGGCACAGCCACATAATAGACTAATACATTGGGTGCCCTCACAGCAAAGTAGTTTAGCAAAATAGAGGTGGTACGGCACTCCAATGATTTGCACACTGACACCAATTGAAGTAGTGCAACGTTTCAATGCCCGTTTAATGAATCTGCATTTTTGTCATATATACAATGACCCCCATTCTGCCTCATCCCGTCCTCCAGACCTCTGTTACTCCATCTGCCCCCCCCCCCATTTGCCAAGTCCTTCTGCCCGCCCGTGACCATCCCTCCCCATCTTCCTCCCATAATTAATTGTCCTCCCGCAGGGAATACATATGTTTTACCGACAGACGGGATGCCGTCTGTCAGCATCCTGACAGCAGCATCCCGTCCGTCAGAATGCTGGCAGGGGGCGTGCGCAATGAAGGCCCTTGCTTGTTGCGCTCGCAACGCAGTGGTCTCGGTGGTTCCCATCTCACTCTATTGGTGTTGTGGACACCCACGAATGGGAATAAGACCTGTGAGACGGTATTCTGGTGTCGGTATCCTGACCGCTAGGAATCCCGACAGCCAGCAAAATGATTGCCTCCCCTCCCGCAGTATCGGTCACGTTTTTAAACTCACTTTCAGCTCCAGGCCCATGTGGACCCTAAACTGGCACTGGTCTGCTGGGATGTATCATTAGCACAAGGTTAAAAATGCAGCCAAACCTCCAAAAATGCAGTTTTCAGAGGTTTGGCGGCTTACTACTTATCCACCAAGCCTAGACCCCAGGGCTTGGATGCGGTGGGCAACACCATCTTTAGATGGGCTTCTATCACATTTCCCATTGGACCCCTCCCAGCACCCCCCAGTGGGGCGCATCAGCCCACGCATGCACAGATAGGACTCCGGATCATACACCGGGAAGTTCTACTGTATCATGGCAAAGAATAGCTCTCACCGCAAGAGCTGTCCTTTGGAAAAAATTTTCATGCATACGCCATTATGCTTGCAAAGAATGGCAGGATATATATATAAATATATATATAGCCTGCAGGATCAATATTGGTGTGGTGTGTGTGTATATATATATATATATATATATATATATAATTTTATTTTTTTGCCTCTATATAGGGGGGCACCTGTATTTATATTGCCTCCGGGCGTCTAGGACGAACTTACGCCACTGGGTGACACAAAATGGGGGTGATTGCAGCATCCTAACATTCAGCATAGGTTACAAACAAAACTATCAGGTCCATGTATTTTCAGCCCATCCACAAGCGTACCAGATGAGGCAGCCTTATTGGGCGCACTAGAGAGGTTACACTGGGAGGTAAGCCATACATGGGCCCAATGCATACATGGGAGAACGGGCACTTGTGTAGTCGTATGATATAACCTGTATGAACAATCCACGTGAGGCACATCCTGCCCGCAGAGGAACCACCAGAGTTCCCCATTTGGGGTGCACTGTGTTAGATGCTGCTGGCAGGGTGTGCAATCAGTGGAGGCACACCTCACAGGAATACCACACGGTGTGGTGGAAGTATGCAGTAAAAGCGGTTTTTGTTTTTTTTTTTAGAAGAAAGCACATGGTGAGATCACCTTTGCAGGTAAACAATGAAAGGAGGGAAATTATCCTGGTCTAATTGGAGCAGTACGGTAGGGTGTGTGTGTGTGGGGGGGGGGGGGGGGGGGGAATGTGGGGAGCACACTAGAAAATAATCCTGCTGAGCCTGGCTTTGGTGCTTTCTCCACCAGTGCTCCCTGCTCACCTTGAGGGGTAAGCGTGTAAGGCACTGCTGATGTTCTCTGCCAGAGGGTTAGTGGGCGTAGTCCTGGTGATTTCATTGCAGAGGTTTGGCGAGTCCACATAATGTTCCTGAAATCTTTCTTGATGGTGTTCAATGTTTGTTCAACTGTTTTATTAACTGTTAATTTTCAAAACGCTTAGAGATAGGAACGTTTTGAGTATTGGAACGCACAGCTGACAAGCACTGCTGTGCATGATTGAAGCTACAGATATACTATGGTAGATTGCCACAACTACAGCTGAGCCAAATGTCCCACTAATCAAAGGGGTTAAATTACACAGTGTTTGGCTAAGCAAACACCAGCCCAGTCTGCCTTCATTAAATATGCAGCACTAACCAAAATTTGATACACAGGTAATTTAAATTACAAACAAATCCTAAAATCACATAACTATCTAACAAAATATTTGAACATACATTTAGTAAAGAAATGTTCTGCAGAGGTTCATATTGCAATAGGCAGATTATAGGGTGAGATTTGAACATACATTTAGTAAAGAAATGTTCTGCAGAGGTTCAGATTGCAATAGGCAGATTATAGGGTGAGATTTGAACATACATTTAGTAAAGAAATGTTCTGCAGAGGTTCAGATTGCAATAGGCAGATTATAGGGTGAGATTTGAACATACATTTAGTACAGAGATGTTTTGTAGAGGTTCAGATTGCAATAGGCAGATTATAAAGTGAGATTTGAACATACCTGAGGATGAGAAGAAAAGGAAGATGGTTAACTCCAAACCAATGCTAAGGATAACTGTTTTTTAACTGTTACTTTTCAAAACGCTTAGAGATAGGAACGCTTTGAGTATTGGAACGCACAGCTGACACGCATAGCTGTGCATGATTGAAGCTACAGATATACTATGGTATACAGATGCTGTGCGCTACTTGAACCGCACACTAATTTGTTGTAAATATGGTCAAAGTATAAGATGGAGCACAACTGAAATTGGCATTAGGAGAAAACTGCGGCTGCTGCATCATAGTACTTACAGAAAATCATTTTTGGTCAAGATGGGCAAATCAGGGAAATATGTTGCAAATTCCCATTATTCCGATTCAGGTGTTAGGGGTTTGGAGAATTGTGACAATCTGTTGCATATGTATGGGGGCCTTAAGAGGTGGCAGTCTCTCCCATACCCTGTATGGAACGAATATATTAAACCCCCAGCTTAGGAGATAGAATTTTAATTGAGGTTTCTTATGGAGACGGAGAGCCATACCTAGTCTCCCGGAAAAAAAGTGTTGATAGGTTGCATGCTTCTTTTGGAACTTGGCAGACAAAAAGTTTATTTTTTCTTTGAAATGTTGCCCAGGTGTTACAGTAAGTTTTTGCTGGAACTTAGGTCAGCAGCTAGAATGCATGAGGATTCAGATGATGACAGATCACAATCAGAATGTTGATCAAGAATACAGAAGGAAGGAGAACTTTGGGCTATGGATGCTTTACAAAATGGAAACAGATGCCAAGTTATCAGAGAAAATGCATCTCATGATATTTTCCAGAGTTTGGTTAGCTTTCTCCATAAGGTTAATTACATAATTGCATAGTGAGCTCAAAATAACCAGTGGAATATGGAACACATAAGACCAGTCGTTCCTCAGAACCCCAAATTGCTTTTTTTTTTGTCTAGGTCACCTGTGGATATTTAAAATGTGACAGTTGGTCATACACCCAGGTGGTATAGAGAATGTGAACTGTTAGGGGTCCAGAACCCCAGGTTTGGGAACCACTTCCTTAGACATTGGGAGATGTACTAAGCCTTGGAGAGTGATAAAGTGGAGAGAGATAAAGTACCAGTAAGCTTTCAACTACCTTGTTTCAGGCTGTGTTTGACAAATAACAGGAGTTAATTGGTTGGTAGTTTACCTCTCTTCACTTTATCACTATGCAAGGCTTAGTACATCTGCCCGTGTGCCTTTTAAAATTGGCATTCTCTCTTGGACACAATAATAGAACGTTCTTTGGAGGTAAAACATCTCTTCGGTAAAAAATTCAGTCACCTCTGCAGCTGATGGTAACTTTATTCATTTAGTTTTTAAGGAGTACCAGCTGTGATCGCTTGGGAGATGCAATCTACTGTTGGTACTTTCATCTTCTATGAGAAGACGCTCCACATTTAAATCAAATGCTCTAATCCAGTGGTCAAACTCTGTCCTCTGGACCCCACACGGTTCACGTTTTTCATGTCACCCGGCAGGTGCACTGTGTATCACCAACTGTCACATTTTAAAAATCTACAGGTGACCTGCAAAACAAGAACCACGTGGGGTCCTGAGGACCGAGTTTGAGAACCTGTGGTCTAACCTTTTGACCTTCTATATTTTTTCAAAACTTTTGTGATCCGACAAAACTGTTACCAGTATAGAAGTACTCTTCAGTGAATGTCTCCACTCCTCCAGAGCAATTAAAATAGTGTTAGGGAGAGATATACTAAAGCCTTGGAGAGTGACAAAGTGTAGAGAGATAAAATACCTGCCAAACAGATCCCAACTGCCATGTTAGAGGCTGTGTTAAAAAATTACAAGAGCTTGTTGGTTGGTAGTTTATCTCTCTCCACTTTATCACTATCCAGGGCTTAGTACATCTGCCCCTTAAGCTGGGGACACACTGGCGCCATGTGTGCCCAGTTGATATGTCTTCCTAACTGGCCAGCATATCGGAAACTGGGTACACCTTGAGCAATGTAATTAAGGTTGGAGAGACATATTGCTCCTTCCTTCGTTACACATACCGTGGTCGCCTGCATTATCGCTAGGTTTTTATATGCAGCACATCAAATCTAGCGATCTTGCTAGCGATTGCAGACACCCGCAAATTGAGGGAACACACTGAGTGTTCGGGGATACGGGTCCATATGATGGCCCGAATCATGTGGAACCAATCTATTGGCTCATCATTGCTCCAGTGTGTACCCAGCTGTAGTCAGCTGCATAAGAAGATAGAAGTCAGAAGACTGTGGGTCCCCTTGGAAGTCTTTGTGCCGTGAGATGACAACTCGGTCTCAGAGGTCACAAGCAGAGGTCTAGACTGGAGGGAACAGAATACTTGAGGTCACTGGCCATGGTCAAAGGGTTGGAGTAAATTGTGAGGTAAATTTGGGGTCCATTTACTAAGCCTTGGATGAAGATAAAGTGTTCGGAGATAAAGTACCAGCCAACCAGCTCCTAACTGTCATTTTTCAAACACATCCTGTGACGTAGCAGTTAGGAGCTGATTGGCTGGTATGTTATCTCCAAACACTTTTTTTTTTTTCCATCCAAGGCTTAGTAAATAAGTAGACCAACGATCCACCACAGAGGAACTGACAGCCAAAGAGGTGCACACAGCTAATGCTCTGTTCTAAGACCTTGCTCAGGCAAAACGTGCTCAGAACAGGTTTGTTAAATAGGAGAAATGCAGATGGACACAAATAAGATGTGCTGTCCTAATCCTGTTCCAATTACAAAAACTTTCAAAGTGACAGCAGCAGAAGCTGCCTGAGTGGTTTCATGTGTATCCAAATGCCCCTCCATGGCTAAACATGATGAAGCTGGTGCACAAGGAGGAGAACATAGATGTTGCTACATACTGACTGACATCATACAGAGCACAAAAACTACAACTATTCAGTAATCAACTTGTTTTATGACACGCTTGGTTTGGGTGACAAGCGTAAAATGCGCCCTTTAAAATTATACGTAGCAGCTGGCTCACTTTTCCACACTTTCCACTACTTCATGAAAAGACCACTTACTGTATTTGAGTGCCATTGGCCTCCACTAGTAAGGTGGCATAGAAATGTATTTAAGGGCCAACTTCTGTTCGATATTTCATTATGTACTACCAAATATTGGACAAGTATTCAAATGTCAATGCACTCGGGGTTAGTGTAGGTATAATGATGTAATATATTATTAGATACAGTATACATTTAAATAATTGTAACAGATTATAATTTTTAATAGATATTTGCGCTGTAGTTTCCGATAGTTGGGTTTCAGTTATACAGTATTATTAACCTGAAGGATTCACCTGCCATATCTTCTACTGTTTATATTGTTGTAATTGTATCTGGGGGGTGAGGGGGGGGGGGGGGTGTAACAGGGTGTGAGAATCAGGAAGTGAGAGATTTTGTGTTTTTAAAAGTGGCAGTGATTTACATGGCAATATCAGCCTGGTTTTGCCATGTAAATGGTTGCCACTTTAAAAGAACATAAAGAAAACAGGAGAACTCTCTCACTTCCTGATTCTCACACCCTATTGCATCCCCTCATACAGGGTTGGACTGGCCCACAGGGGTACCATGGAAACCACCGGTAGGCCCCACTGCCAGAGGGCCCACTCCTTCCTCTAGGGATCATGTTCCAGACTGTGCACTTGTATTATACATGGTAGATATGTTGCATTACACTGCACTAAACTATTGTGTATTTCAAGCCTCTGTGGTGGCTGGCCACACCCCCTTTGTAGGCTGGCCACACCAGTATGGGCCCCTATAACTGTGTCCCCCCGGTGGGCCCTTCATGTTCCAGTCCGACACTGCCCCCATATATTTAATTCCCGCTCTGGTCCATGTAACCTATTATTTAAGTGTACTGTACATTGCAAGTTTTCATTTTAGGAAACTCAAGTGGTTACATTAGAGTAAGTGGGTGTATAAGTGTAACATTACAATACTTTTATTTTTATACCTTTTTAAGCCATAGGAGAAAAGTTCCAAAGCCACTGTCACCCCCCATTCCCCCAAGTACACTTCTGATACTTCCATGTGACACAAATCATTCATTCGTCTGATTCTCTTGAGTCTGAGTAGGAGAAAGAGCCTTCATTATCTATCTCTGATCCCCTCTGCTCTCATGTATACTGGTTTCATTTCTCTGACATACTGTATGTGGTAGAATACCACAAATAATACCGGTAAAAAAATGTGTTTCTCAATATTAACTTTTTAAAATGCTGTCAGTAAAAAGTGTTTTCAAGAGATGGCAGATCCAAATGTATTTTCTTTTCTCTCCAGGTAAAAGACGATTGTATGGACTTTCAATGTTGAGACAAATGCAGCACACTCAACACATAGTAACCAGGGGTGCCACAAAAGTTTTAGGTGTGTGTGGGGGGGGGGGGAGATATGATTTAATCTTGGCACCCCTAAATTGCTGACAGCTGCCCCCTCAGGAGCAGTTGGACTTACCCGCCATACAGTGGCGTAAGTTTATCCCAGTTGCCCGGAGGCAAGGAAAATATTGGTGTCCCCCCCCCCCCCCCCCCCCCCCTATATATCGTCCGTAAGCCAATAAGATGCCGTTTTGAGATCCAAGTAAAACCGAACCCGCTCATCTCTAATTCTAACTATATGAAGCTACCACAAAACCCATTGCAACTAGGCAGATCTATGTAGGGGTCCAACCACACACTACATAAATCTGCTCAGTCACTCACAATGCTGATTATTTCTCTGACAATTAATTTGCAAGTGTCATATCCAGGATTAGAACCCACAACCTATTACACTGGAAGCATGCACCTTACTGATGGAGATATCTGCTCTTGCTTAGGAAGTATGAGAATTCTAACTATATGAAGTTACTTGTAATTGTCAGAGAAATAACTTCATATAGTTAGAATTCTCATGCTTCCTTTATAGGAGTAAATATCTCCATCAGTAAGGTGTCTGCTTCCAGTGTATCTATAATGAAGAGGGTGTGATTTGTAAGGTGCAGTGACTAGTGGGGAAGTCGGCTACGGAAGAGATACTGGCTGCTGTCAATTAACTTAATTGATTAATGTCGCTGAACACACGGAACAGGAGGAGAGGTGCCCCCTTCAAAGCAGGAGCCCGGCGGCAGGTGACTCCGTTGCCTCCCAGAGTTCTGCCTCTGCCGCCATACCACCTGTCTGACAGATATATATATATATATATATATTATCTATAGATATCTCTTTCTGTCTATCTATCTATCTATCTATCTATCTATCTATCTATCTATCTATCTATCGGGGAAGCGTGCAGCGAGGGGAAAGAGAAAGGGCAAAGGGGGAAGACGAAGTTGGAGGGAGGGCCCTGGAGAAAGGCAGAGAAGGGCTGGATCACCCTATGACCACACCTCCCAATTTTCGGAATGGACAGTGCGGGACGTGCTGTGCCAATGGCGCGGCCAGGAAGGGAACGGAGCCTTGCAAAATGGGCAGAGGCTCGGGAGAAGATGGGCGGGACATTGCGCTATGATCCCCGTTTCCTTTATTTTTTCCTC
The DNA here is from genome assembly GCF_028390025.1 of Pseudophryne corroboree. Classification (NCBI taxonomy): domain Eukaryota; kingdom Metazoa; phylum Chordata; class Amphibia; order Anura; family Myobatrachidae; genus Pseudophryne; species Pseudophryne corroboree. The sequence goes on along the minus strand of NC_086454.1, from coordinate 75,756,892 downwards.
TCTTCCACGCACTGTTCAGATGCCGAGTGCATGCATCTATTCAGTGTTCACTGGTACTCCAAATTGCCGCCCCCCCCTGCACCTGTGGGACACTGCGACACGCAGGAGAGACAGCGGGACTGTGTGCGAATATCGTGGCGACCCGCTGAAATTGGGACAGTTGGGAGGTATGCTGTGACCCAGTACATTGACCGGCACCTATCGAATTTTTTTTTTTTTTTTTTGGGGGGGGGGGGGGGGGGGGGGTGATGGGCTGCCCCCTTGCCCATCCCTGTTCTGATACACATGAGTGTAACTAGCCAATAAAAAAACCAGTGGACTAGTTCTAATGGTACAAAGACATTGTACACACCCGCATAAAAGTGCCCATGTCCTGGAAATGGACAGAGCAACCCGTTCGCTGTTGCGATCTCTGTCCGTGTGTGTCCAATGCATGCAATTGCCCATTTCTTTCTATGACACATGTGCAGCATGCAGATATCTACAGGTTACGTCCTGTATGTGTGTCTCATTGTATTATTAAAATATGTTTTTACTATACGACAGTAGTCCAGATCACCATCAAGACTCTGGAAAATAAAACATATTCAAATATAAGCAATATACATCCTTGTACTTGTGAAGCATGAGAACAGCAGGCATGTCGACGGAGTAAAACCAAAGAATAGAATACATTGTGATGTAATGGTTTTATAATAGTTTATAGACATAATTTAATAGCTGCACTTCAAATAATAGAAACGACCATTTCAAGCACAGTTAATTTAAGGTAAGTGATTTTCCCCCTCTGACTATGAAAGACTGCTTCTTTAAATAGATATACCATCTGTCATCGCCACAGGAAATAAACTGTGACATAATTCCAGTGGGTCTAAATATAACTTCCTATATACTACAGTACATTTCCCTAGTTGCGCTGTTTCGGTTGAGTTTTCATTGAAAACAATTTCCTGAGGCTTACCCTTCATGTTCAAATTAGTCATAATATTGTTTTTGTATCGTACGTTTGTATACCTTTATTTATACAGTGCTATTCATGTACAGGCTTCTTACTGTCATTGTGTGAAATCAAATAAAGTGAAGATTTAAGGGCTCTTTTACTAACCATTGTATTTAGATGTAACATTTGTACTAAATTCTAGCAACCAATTAGACGCTTGTCTAATTTGCATTGGCGTCAACACTAAAATATAAGACTTTAGTTTTGGGTCCTAAAACAGCGATGCGATAAAGATTATTTAACAATATTGTTATAAGCTGGAGGTTTGTATTTAATTTTTTACTAAAATAAATATTTTTGATAATTAGATATTTATTAACCAAAGCTAATGAATGAGTATTATATATTTTTTTATAAAGCATGTTAAAAGCTCCAACAATATATGCTGTTCCTACAAATTGGTTTAATAACGCTGAGTATGTTCACTTTATTAAATATAAAGTATATTACTTTTAGAGACTTTGGGCCTAATTCAGTAAGGATCACAATTGTCCCAGATAGTCGGGAAACTGCGCATCTGATTGCATCACAGTATTGTGAAAACATCTGTCCGATTGGCAGGCAGAGGCGTTTGGGGGGAGGGCTGGGGGTTGTGGTGGCCAGCGTTGCTGGAAAAGGGGGGGGGGGGGGGGAGGATCCCAGCATGCCCTGGCACAGCTTTAGCATTCTCTGACAGCAAAACTGTGTCAGGGCATGCTGGGATATGTAGTTTCACAACAGTTGGAGGGCCGCAGTTTGGACATGCCTGATTTATGTGGTCATGATAGAAGTTTGGGGTTATCATATTGAAGCTATCCCGAGTCTCTACAATTTTTCTAAACCAATGGAAACACTTCTGTTTTAATCTCAATATAATATAACTAGGTGATTCATAGCGCCCTACGGGCGCTCTTTACACCGTCGTAAGGGGCTACGCCCCCTTAACCCTTGCACACCCTTGTGGCGTGCAATATTTTTATTATATGGAGTACTACATCCAATCATAATTGAGTAAGTGGTTAAATATTGCACGGACAAAGGGCGTGCAATGGTTAAGGGGTCGAAGCCCCTTGCAACGGCGTGAACAGTGCACGCAGAGCCTGATGAATCACCTAGTAGGTGCTTTGGTTGGGGGAGTGGCGGGTGCGGAGAAGATACGGATGGGACCCTGGGGTGCAGCGGGAGGGCCGGTTGCGCTGGTGCCGCAGGTGGGGGAGGGGCTGGTGCGGTGGTGCTACAGGTGGGGGAGGGTGTGTGGGTGCCACGGGTGGTGATCCGGAGCCACTGCGGGTGGGGGAGGAGCAGTTGCGGGGGTGTCCCAGGTGGGGGAGGGGCGGATGCGGCGGGGAGGGGCGGGTGTGGGGTTGCTGCAGGTGGGGGAGGGGGCCCAGAGCTACCGCGGGTGCTGGATGGGGTGTGTGGGGGTGCAGCGGATGGGGCCCGGAGATACTGTGAGTGGGGGAGGGGTGAGTAATGCTTATCATGCCTTTCCTCCTGTCAGCAGCTAAGCTGCTGTCCTCCCTTTGGCAGCGGCTCTCCCGGATACTCGCACAGCAGGCAGTCACTATTGTTAGCGCCGGTGTCCCAACGAGCCGCATTACAGGGAAGAAGATGCACTCAATAAACAACAGCTCCCAGCAGCCCTAAGGGCCGGAATGCTTCGGCGCTAAGGGCTGCTGGGAGCTGTAGTTTATTTAGTGCATCTACTTCCCTGTAATGCGGCGCGTTGGGACACTGGTGCTAACAGTAGAGACTGGCTGGCAGAACTGGGTGACTGGCTGGATCAATGTAAAAGGTGAGAGTGCTGTGCAGTGTCAGTGACACTGCACACAGGTCCGGCGCTAGCCGCTCAGCAAAGGGATGCAGTGCAGGGAGGCACCAGGAAGGAGAGACGTTCTCCCTGCTCTGCATCCCTGTGCTGAGCTTCTGCTGCTATCCCTGCTACTGCCGGCTGCTGTCACACATGCAGCGGCGCCGGAAGCACAAAACCTTTTCTCCTCCTCGGCGCCGACAGCACAAAGCCTCCTCTCCCCCTCGGCGCCGTCAGCACAAAACCTCCTCTCCCCCTCCCCTCCCCTGTGTGACATTCAGTGGCCGTGAGGGAGCCAAAGTGGGCGGAGCTAGATGGGAGTAAGGGGCTAAGCCACACTGGACCATGCTGCAGCAGGAGGATGAGCTGCTACAGCTTCGGCCAGCCAGACTTCATTACATAAGTGTCTGGAAAGTGAGTGAGTGTGTGTGTGTGTATATACAGTGTCTGTGTATACTGTATATATGTGTGACTGTTTATGTGTGCAATGTATGTACAGTATGTATGTGTGTGTGTTTGTATATATGTGTCTGTTGTGTGTGTGTGTGTGTGTGTGTGTGTGTGTATGTGTGACTGCTGCATAATGTGTGTAAGCGTCACTGGTACAGGGGGCGTTACGTGTGTAAGCGTCACTGGTACAGGGGGCGTTACGTGTGTAAGCGACACTGGTACAGGGGGCATTATGTGTGTAAGCAGCACTGCTACAGGGGGCGTTACGTGTGTAAGCGTCACTGGTACAGGGGGTGTTACGTGTGTAAGCATCACTGGTACAGGGGGCGTTACCATAGGCGTGCGCAGCACATTTTATTAGGGGGTGCACCGTTGGAGGGGCGTGCCTAGCACCATCTATTGATGGTCAACGCAATATAAAATATCCACCCTTGTACCAATCCTAATAAAGCAGATACATTGTAAGATGTTGTGGTGTGCACCAAACAAACACCCCTGATGGCACTCACTGCAATTACACTGATCCTCCTCAGCCTGGTCTGGCTCCCCCTCTCATTCCCCTGCAAGCTGCAGCAGCTCACTTACAAGTCAGTCACTCACTGACACTGACGGTCGCAGACTAGTACTGCTGCTGCTGGAAAAACGAGGGACGTGTCAATGCTGCTGCCGACCGCCTGCCAGTATTGAATTTGTCTTCCTAATAGGAACGCTGGCTGCATGCTGATCCTCATCAGTGGCTGGCGTTGGCATAGCATAGGAGAGAGGTGGGCGTGTGGCGAGTGTGATGGGTGGGCGTGCGAGCAGCATGACGTAATCATGTCACATCACGCTGTTTTTGTACATGGAGGTGGAGCCGGGAGTTTGAAAGCCGGTGGCAGTGGCACCCTTGATTAACCCAGGCATCCGGTCATTAATGCAGTCCTGACAGGGTGCAGCGCAGAGGGGACAGTAATCAGCCTGCTTGGCGATCGCTGCATCAGGCATGTGAGATCGGGGTGCCAGACATTAGGGGGTGCCTGTGCGCACCTATGGGCGTTACGTTTGTAAGCGTCACTGGTACAGGGGGCGTTACGTGTGTAAGCGGCACTGCTACAGGGGGCATTACATGTGTAATCGTCACTGCTACAGGGGGTGTTACTTGTGTAACCGTCACTGGTACAGGGGGGCGTGACATGTGTAAGCGTCAGTGGTTCAGGGGGCATTACATGTGTAAGCGTCAGTGGTTCAGGGGGCATTACATGTGTAAGCGTCTCTGGTACAGGGGGCGTTACATGTGAAAGTGTCTCTACTACAGGGGTCATTATGTGCGCTGTGCGTTTGTAAAGTATGCAAGAGTGCAAATTTATAGTTTGCAGGGGGGCGCCGAACACTCTAGCACCGGCCCTGACTGCACACCCACTGCACAGCACTGTCACCTTTTACATTGATTCAGCGTCCAGACATTACCCTCCACGATATCACCCTCTCTATCCGCTACATTAACCATTTCGGGGCTTCTAGGCTGGCAGGCCAGGTGCTGTGTTGCGGAGTCAGGGCCTCTGGGGATCTGGGTGCGGCTGTGGTGGGGAGGCACTTCTGTGACATCACACGCAGAGCAGGCTCTGGGGCTCAGAGAGCATGCGGCGCAGGGAGGGCTATGAAAGGCTTCCGCTGCACCGCTTTCATACACATCTATGCCGGTGGCCGCAGCAGCTTTTGTTCCACCTGCGGCGCGGCTAGGCAGTGGGGATTGTTGATGCCGGAGGGGGCAGGTGGACTGGCAGCAGGACATTGGTGGTCATTCCAAGTTGATAGCTCGCTAGCAGTTTATAGCAGCCGTGCAAACGCTATGCCGCCGCCCACTGGGAGTGTATTTTAGCTTAGCAGAAGTGTGAACAAAGGGATCGGAGAGCGGGTACAAAAATATTTTGTGCAGTTGCAGAGTAGCTTCAGACCTACTCGGCGCTCGCGATCACTTCAGACCATTCAGTTTCTGATTTGACGTCATGAACATGCCCTGCGTTCGGCCAGCCACGCCTGCGTTTCTCCAAACACTCCCTGAAAACGGTCAGCTGACACCCAGAAACGCCCTCTTACTGTCAATCACTCTGCTGCTGCCTGTGCGACTGAAAAGCATTGCTACAAAAGTAGAAATTTTTCACACTGCGCTCATCCCCGGTTTTGGATTTGCTTGTGTCTACACTAGTGTAATAAATGGTGAAATGCTTGTTTGAGTTTCAAAGTGATGTTTATTTAATGAATAAAATTGAAAAGCAGAAAAGGATAGTCTTAAATTAAATGCACTATATTTGGCTGTAATTAGCCTTCTTGCTAATTGTGCATGAATATGCTTGATTCTAAACGTATTTTGATGAAGTCCAAATATAGTGAAAAAAATGAAAAAAAATGGAAAAAGGAAAAAATAAAAAATAAAAAATGAATGAATGAATGAATTATTGAAAAACGAAGAAAAATTGAAAAAGGAGAGAAAATGTCTATTTGATTGAAAATCGGGCCGCGGCGTCCCGCTGGTATTAACTGAGTGCACTTGTTTAAAAGGTATTCTGCTCCTGACAGACAAACAGCAGTGGAGAGTGCGTGAGGAAGAAAGGGACTCCGGACTGGTCTGCCTCCCCCTGCTTTCGCCGCCGTCACTGTGACTGTGTTCTGTCACAGGTCGGAGGCTTGTCAGCCTGGGTTTGGTGCCTGTCTTGGAGGGGGAGATGCACGCACTGCGACCACTCCAAGACAGGCACCAAACCCAGGCTGACAAGCCTCCGACCTGTGACAGAACACAGTCACAGTGACGGCGGCGAAAGCAGGGGGAGGCAGACCAGTCCGGAGTCCCTTTCTTCCTCACGCACTCTCCACTGCTGTTTGTCTGTCAGGAGCAGAATACCTTTTAAACAAGTGCACTCAGTTAATACCAGCGGGACGCCGCGGCCCGATTTTCAATCAAATAGACATTTTCTCTCCTTTTTCAATTTTTCTTCGTTTTTCAATAATTCATTCATTCATTCATTTTTTATTTTTTATTTTTTCCTTTTTTTCATTTTTTTCACTATATTTGGACTTCATCAAAATACGTTTAGAATCAAGCATATTCATGCACAATTAGCAAGAAGGCTAATTACAGCCAAATATAGTGCATTTAATTTAAGACTATCCTTTTCTGCTTTTCAATTTTATTCATTAAATAAACATCACTTTGAAACTCAAACAAGCATTTCACCATTTATTACACTAGTGTAGACACAAGCAAATCCAAAACCGGGGATGAGCGCAGTGTGAAAAATTTCTACTTTTGCACCAATATTCTAACAAGTAGGACCAACTTGTTAAACACCAGCAGCACTCCCCGTAACGATAGCACATTTCTGTGCGCAGTCCACCCAAATCCTATATCTTTCTGACTTTTAAAGAAAAGCATTGCTAGACCCTGTGTAAAACTACATCGTTCGTTGTAATAGTACGCCGCATGTGCGCATTGCGCCACATACGCATGCGCAGAAGTGCCGAGTTTTTGCCTGATCGCTGCACAGCGAACGAATGCAGCTAGCGATCAACTTGGAATGACCCCCTTAGGATGCTGCAGTAAAAGGATTGTTTTTTCCCCCTATCTACAGCGCAGAGACTTGCTGCAGATGCAGTGACATTCTCTCCAGCTGTACCTTTTTGGCAGGTACAGTCCCTTTTTTTTGGAGGTCTGTACCGTTTTTTGACTCTCCGAGCTTTCATTGAAAGTATAGGAAAAGGGGCGTGACCACGCGGCTGTACCCGTGGCCACGCCCCCTTTTTAAATTTGTATCAATTTTTATGTGTACATTGTTGGAGGGTATGATGCTGCAGATGCAGTGGGCCTGTTTTGGGGTGTGGGGCTGGAGCTGCAGCTCCATCAGTCCCATTGCTAATCCTGCTCTGTGAAAACACAGTAGGCAAAGGGCAGAGCCTCCCATTGAATGTAACCAGTATGGGGGGGCGTTTCTCACCCAATCAGCTGTGGACTGGGTGTGATAGACCTGCCACTAACCCAATGAGAGCTCCTAGCCACGCCCAGCGTTAGAGACCCAGGCAGAGAATCACAGGGCTATTATATAGGAGATGGGGGAGATTTGTCAAAACTTGGAGAAAGATAAAGGGGGTAATTCCAAGTTGATCGCAGCAGGAATTTTTTTTAGCAGTTGGGCAAAACCATGTGCACTGCAGGGGAGGCAGATATAACATGTGCAGAGAGAGTTAGATTTGGGTGTGGTGTGTTCAATCTGCAATCTAATTTGCAGTGTAAAAATAAAGCAGCCAGTATTTACCCTGCACAGAAATAAAATAACCCACCCAAATCTAACTCTTTCTGCACATGTTATATCTGCCTCCTCTGCAGTGCACATGGTTTTGCCCAACTGCTAAAAAAAATTCCTGCTGCGATCAACTTGGTATTACCCCCAAAGTACCAACCAATCAGCTTCTGTCATTTTATAGGCTGTGCAATAAAAATGACAGTTGATGATGAGTTGCTATGGGCAACCTTCTCCACTGTATAGTGTGGGTGGTTGGCACTAATGCAAGGGTTCCTATAGCAAGGAGCTCTAGGCAATGACAGACTGGTCTGGTCACATCATAGGAACACTCACAATTATCCACAACGTTGTGTTGTCTCTTGTCTGACATGTTAAAGTGGATATAAAGTAACTCAAATGAGTTTATAATGTCCTATATTTGGTTGTTTATGGTGTGCCGCCTGGAATATAGGCCCTCATTCCGAGTTGTTCGCTCGGTAAAAATCTTCGCATCGCAGCGATTTTCCGCTTAATGCGCATGCGCAATGTCCGCACTGCGACTGCGCCAAGTAAATTTGCTATGTAGTTAGGAATTTTACTCACGGCTTTTTCATCGTTCTGGCGATCGTAATGTGATTGACAGGAAATGGGTGTTACTGGGCGGAAACAGGCCGTTTTATGGGCGTGTGGGGAAAAACGCTACCGTTTCCGGAAAAAACGCAGGAGTGGCCGGAGGAACGGAGGAGTGTCTGGCCGAACGCTGGGTGTGTTTGTGACGTCAAACCAGGAACGACAAGCACTGAACTGATCGCAGATGCCGAGTAAGTCTGGAGCTACTCAGAAACTGCTACGAGGTGTGTAATCGCAATATTGCGAATACATCGTTCGCAATTTTAAGATGCTAAGATTCACTCCCAGTAGGCGGCGGCTTAGCATGAGCAAATCTGCTAAAATCCGCTTGCGAGCGAACAACTCGGAATGAGGGCCATAATGCATACATTTGGGAACATCACCAACCTTTAATGTAAGAGATTGAGGATTTACAGCTACTGTCTCTTTTCTGCTTGTTAGTAACTGTCTACTGATACGAGAGAGAGCTGTAATAGTGATAATATAGATTCAGTTTAATACTCCGGGATCAGTTGTACGCAACTGTAATACACATATTGGGGCTGATGCTGTGTGTTTTAAATAATACAACATCTGTACAAATTTGTGTATAAAAGAGCAGTGCCGTAACTAGGCATTTTAGCGCTGTGTGCAAGAAATGACATTGCCCCCCCCCATGTAAGAAAGGGGCAGTGCGCGCCGTAGGCGCGCCAAAAATATATAGGGGCGTGGCTTCATGGGGAAGGGGCGTGGCCACAAAATAATAGCAATTCATACTACGGTGCACAGTAGTCTCCATTATTCAAATTACGCTGCACAGTAGCGCCACTACACCAGGTAGAGCCCCTTTTATACATTACAGCAGACAGTGTCCCCCTTTTTACACATTACAGCAGACAGCGTCCCCTTTTTACACATTACAGCAGACAGCGTCCCCTTTTTTTACACATTACAGCAGACAGCGTCCCCTTTTTAACATTACGGCAGATAGCATCCCCGTTTTTACACATTACGGCAGACGGTGTCCCCCTTTATACACATTGCTGCAGCCAGTCCCCCTTTTTACACATTGCGTCAGCCAGTCCCCCTTTTTACACATTACAGCAGCCAGTCCCCCTTTTTACACATTACGGCAGCCAGTCCCCCTTTTTACACATTGCGGCAGCCAGTCCCCCTTTTTACACATTACGGCAGCCAGTCCCCCTTTCTACACATTGCGGCAGCCAGTTCCCCTTTTTACACATTACGGCAGCCAGGCCCCCTTTTTACACATTATGGCAGATGGTGTCCCCCTGAGAGAGAGAGAGAGAGAGGGAGAGGGAGAGAGACATACCATCTCCTCGCTGGCAGTCAGGCTCCTCGTGCAGCTCCCTCGGTGCAGGCATCGGAGAAGGAGGAAGAGGGAAAGGGGACTGGAGCAGCAGCAGCGCTATTTCATTGGAAGCAAGCGCCGCTGCAGCAGCCCCCTCTCCTTCCGTATTGGCTGCCCGGCGCTGCTGTGGATGCTGGGATGGAGAAACCGCATCCCAGCATCCACAGCAGCGCCGGACAGCCAATACGGACGGAGAGGGGGCCGCTGCAGCGGCGCTTACTACCAATGAAATAGCGCTGCTGTGGCTCAAGTCCCTCTCCCTCCTCCTCCGTCTCCGCTGCCCGGCGCTGTAGCTCTCCTCCCCAGTGCGGTGGCGGCACACGGCGCAGACTTCAGAGGCGGCATGTAATGAGTCAATTTGACTCATTACATGCCGCTGGCCGTGTGCCCTCAGGGCAACTGCACTGTGTGCCAAGCCCACTTGGCACACACGTAGTTACGGCCCTGTAAAAGAGGATATTATTCATTGGAGTTTTTGTCATGGGTGCAGTGTGTTCCGTGCACATGGGCCCCTGGGTCAAGGGGGGCTCACACTGCACACACTGCACCCATGTTGTTGTAATACTTACCTTTTTCAGAGGGGATCGGTATGAAATATCTACAATCAAAATCCCAACGTCAAAATCCCGACAACAATTGGCCGACGGTCAAAATCCCGACAAGGTCAAAATACTGACACTTAAAATGTGGACAGGTCAAAAAGTCGACAAAAGTTTTTCATTGTTTTTTGGTGTCTATGTAAACATAGGTTGACATGGACACCGCATAAGTGTCCCGCGTCCACTCGCATGGCTCGCCATGCTTCGGGCACAGTGTCTTACTGCGCTCGGGGCACTGTTATATTCTCACTCCAGGTTAACTGGGATGGTAAAGTATGAACAAGTCACTTTCAGTAAAAAAAACATGAAAAACTCATGTCGACGTTTTGACCTTTCGATATTTTAAATGTCGGTATTTTGACCATGTCGTGATTCTGACCTTGTCGGGATTTTGACCGTCGGCAATGGTTGTCCAGATTTTGACCATCAGGATTTTGATTGTAGGTAAATTGACCGCATTCCTTTTCGGAGTCCCGTGGCAGGCACTGACACCCATTGGTGCAAGTAGAAATATTTTCTTAGTGGTACTGAGTGCTGAAAAATGGGTGTGGTCATGTGCTGTGAGGGGGCGTGGCTGCATGGCACAAGTGGGAGTGACTACATGACACTAGTGGCATGGCGACACTACAAAGCCCCTTTTCTTTGCACTCTGGAGACAAGGCTAGAAATATATAGTAATGCCTCCAGTATACTAGAAATATATATAGTAATGCCCCCTGTATAATAAATATATATAGTAATGCCCCAAATGTAATAACAATATATGCAGTAATAATGCCTCCATTATAACAGGAATGTATAGTGTAGTAGTGCCCCTGGTATAATAGAAATATATAGTAGTGTCCACATTACAAAATAAATATGTAGTAATATCCCCATAATAATAGACATTTATAGAAGTGTCCATATTATATTAGAAATTAATGCTCCCAGCAAGGGATGCTGTGGGAAAGTGCAATCAGGCTCCTCTCTTCACGCCAGCCACAGCTGCCAGAGGAGGAGGCGTGATGTGGCGTCATGATATCATCGTTGTGCTCCCAGTAACCCTGACAAACTGGGAGGCACTGTCATGCTGCCAAGCACCATGGTCTTGTTACTTTGTGGCGCATTATAATTGTGGTAATGGCGGTCACAGATGCAAAGTGTGTGGCAGGTGGTACTGAGTACCCGCTGCCATATTCTTAAGGGTACTCCGTACCCGAGCGTACCTGCATACTTGCACCACTGCTGACACCACAGCAGCCATGGCAGATATCACACCAAAAATAGCCGCTGCGCATTCGCAGTACGAAATTTGTCTTAGAACAATGGCAGGCGCCATGTTTCCGGAGATCTGTAAATGCACAGTAGACGCCGGTAGAATGAAGGAGCCTACAGCGCCATGGAGAGGAGGGGGCCCTCCCGGAGTCTGCACATGTGATGTCACAGAGGTACAGATAGATCCACGG